>NC_091474.1:10038532-10168532 GCF_036971445.1 Narcine bancroftii | reverse complement strand
AACCGTGCATCTTGGCGCTCACAGTTCGGCAGCAGCAACCTCCTTTGAAGAAGACCGCAGAGCCCACCTTACTGACAAAAGACAAAGGAGGAAAACCCAACACCCAACCCCAACCAACCAATTTTCCCCTGCAACCGCTGCAACCGTGTCTGCCTGTCCCGCATCGGACTTGTCAGCCACAACGAGCCTGCAGCTGACGTGGACATTTACCCCTCCATAAATCTTCGTCCGCGAAGCCAAGCCAAAGAAAGAAGTTAAACTAGTATTATATGAAAGATTTTCTTTCCTTTGCTATCTATTGACTAATAAAGACCATATCCTTTGGCTTCATTACTGTAAGGGGCACTGGACAAAGTGGCGACTTTCTTCCTTACAGTAGACAAAGTTAAAGAATTTCATTTATGTTACATTCTAAATGGAGTGTTACACTACAATAATGGAACCTTTACATTTATTACTGAGCATTTCACTGTGTTGATGTTATTTTCCACTTGCGTTTTCATTTGATCAGTCTCTTCATATGGTCGTGACGTCTATCACAAAACTTGTCAGGATTTCTGTCTCACTCTGTGAGGAAAAATGGAATGAAACAGTTCAGTCTGCAGAGCTGTGATTGTAGTAAAACCACATCAAAATGCTGGAGGAACTCAGACGGTCTTCCAGCGTCCACAGGAGACAAAGATATAATGCTGATATTTCGGGCCAACATATCAGTACTAGATCTTTGTCTCTTATGGATACTGAAAGAATGGCTGAATTCCTCCAGTATTTTGGTCCACCTCACTCCTCTACACCCCCACGTCAGCTCTGCTTTGGATACTGTAAACATTCCATCTTTCTCCCTCATTCTGATAATGGGCCACTGAACCGAAAGGTTGACTGGTTTATCCTTCTGTTTGGTTGAATTCTTCTTGAATTTCTAATTTTGTTTTAGATTCCAGCATCCACAGCTTTGCTATTTTGCATGTCATTGAACACCTTGGCATGTGCCCAGGGTCTTTTCTATACAGTATTAGCAAAGATAATGCAGTGAAAAATTGCAGTAATTCTTCAATTTTAGTGAATGAATGTTTATTTGTAATAAGTTAACAAGGTGAGCCACTTAGCGTAGCGGTTAACGCAACACTACTACAGTATCAGTGATCTGGGTTCGAACCCCACGCCATCTATGAGAAGTTTTTACCTTCTCCCATTATCTTCTTGGGTTTCCTTCGGATGCTCCAGTTTCTTCCCACCTTGTAGATTAATTGGGATATTTGAGTGCATGAAGTCGTGGGCCAGAATGACCTGTTACCGAAGTGTATATCTATATTTAAGTTGATATACATTGTACTCTGCCTATAAAACTTAATTCCATTGAACTTAAAAAAAAAAGTGAACTTTGGAAGCATGAAAAACATATTGCCATTTCTTTCTCAATAAAGTCTTGATAAAGGGTTCCAACCTAAGACATTGACTGATCATTTCTATCCATGGATGTCACCTGACCTGTTGAGTTCTCCACCACTTCTTTCTTTGCTTACCTTTGCGATGAATGGTGTTTTAGTGAATTTCTAGCTGTACATGTTGTATGAAACCTTATCATACTTGTATTAAATTTACTTTCCTACTATTTCAAAATAATTATTGTAGTGTTCAAAAGAAATGGGTTGATATTTTGATTTGAATAGCATGGAGAGGAAATTAATGGGCTAAATTAAATGCGCTATAACACCATGAACATACCTGTCATTTTGTTAAGCTGTAGTTGGAAATGAAATCTATTTTAACTTTGTGTCTGATATGATTGTTATGGATTATTAAAGATCATTTACTCAATGTAATGAACTTATTGTAATAAAGGTTTTGTTCAAGATGGAAAACATTATTTCATTTTGCAATCTCTTAAAGTAAAATTATTAGAATATGCAGGAACTTTTATAGGTTACATTAATTAACCTTAAGCATCAACAATATTTCAGTAAATGAGAAGAATGGTGATCCTATGGATTTAAATATTTTTTCACTGGAGAGAAAAAGTTAAGCACATTTTCCCTGGACCATAGGAGAGGCTAAGGGAGGGATGTAATAAAAGATTTGTAAATTCATGAGATGGTAAATAGGCACAGCCTTTATTCCAGAGTTACTGAATTTAAAACTAATAATTTGAAAATCCATGTAGAGAGTAGAGAAAGAGCAATAAAGTCATGCCATTATGGATATTTCATTAGTTCTTGACCATTATTTTTTTCCATCCAACTTACAGCATCTACTCATTTTTACTACAGAATTTTCAGATATGTGAGCAGAACAATCAAAATAAATTTTCAATAGGTTTGTACCTGATTCCTGTTCACAGACGGACTGCAGGTGAGTCCAATTTTACTAGAATTTCATTTGTCAAAGACTCTAAAAAAAATCTCTGAGACTGATACATGTTTAAAATATAATTTCCATATAAACCAAGAGCAATCAAAGAAACAAATGAAATTACTCAATGATTCACCTGGTGTGAACAAAAATTCAAAGGGCTTTACAGAAGCATTTACTTTTTTTTGTAAGTGAGTAGGGATTGCGACTCATTTAGCAAAACATATAGTGCATCAAACTAGAAAACACTTTCCAGATTCATCTTAGTTGGGAGACTTCTGTGCCTTCAGTCTCATTACAACATAACACCAACTGTGATATGATTATCATTATTCGTGTGGGTGTTAGGTTCTGTTTCATATCCATTTCAATATGCCACAGTAATTCTACATACGTAGATGATAAGTGTGTGTGTAAAACAAAAATAATCTTAAACCGTCTGTGCCATGGTCCATGACATTTATTCAAATATATCAAAGTAATTACTATACATATTTTAATTTCAAAATTCTAAAGAATTCACATTTATTCACTGCAAGTTTGCAAGCTAAAGATCTTTATCTCAAAAGGAATTAGTTAATTGGCACATCAAAGTATTGTTTCTCATTTGAGGTTGGCTGCACACTGATTTACTTAAAATTATTCCCATAAGCATACTAAATATATCAAATAAAAAGTAATTGGAAATCATATTGGTGCGTCATTTTATACAGTTGTTCTCCAAAGCACTAATTAGATGACAGGAAACAGGAGCTTGAAAACCACCTCCCCAGGACCTGCTCATAATATTCATGGAGTTTTTCTTGCACAATATTCCAAAGCTTTTCATCCTATTCTAGACATGTGTTGTGTTTTTAATGGGGATATGAAAGCTTTGCATGTATAAAATAACAAACTCATCATGAATAGTTTATAATTGGAAAATGTTCAGTGTATTTTGATAAATAAATCCTTTCACTGTTTTGACACATTAACAATAGTCGATTAAAATATTAACTTCTTGCAAAGTATTTAACGACAGAAGTACCTCTTGAATTGCACCTTTTTTTCCAGATTGGACTCTTGCAGTAGAGTTCATTATAAAGCAGTTATTAATTACCTTTGATAATTGTTAATAATCATTGATAAGTTACAGTCTTCACCTCTTAATGTCCTAGTAATAATTTTAAGGAATGAATCTTCTGAAATCAATAGTACAAAAATATTGCAGTGGATCGTTAGCAAATTACTATTTGGGGAACTTGCTGCACATAAATTGTAATGTTTCTTAAAATATAACAGTAACTAAACTTCAAAATTATAAACTGCTGTGCGGGGGGGGGAACAAAGATTGAGAGATATTAAAGTTGTTTTAGTTTCTTAATTGAAATAAATACCTGCCATTTCTTTTGAATTTTCCTTTCTCTTTGTGTAGTTCCTACATAATATTCTATATCCAACATTTTGCTTCCTTTTGTATTTCTGTTTTCCTTTAGAATTTTATACAATTATTTTTGCTATCAAATAACCCACTTTGCCAATTTAAATTGATTTCAAAACTGTCACCAAAATATTCTAATATTATTCAGAGAAATTATAATGGGAGACAAGGAGATGTCAGAGGAACTGAATGAATACTTTTGGATCAGTCTTCAATGTGGAAGACATTAGTAGCATACCAGAATTTTATGACTCTCTTGGAAGAGATGTGAGAGTGGTCAAGATCATGAGAGAGAAGATGCTTGGGAAGCTAAATGGTCTAGGTGTAGATAAGTCTCCAGGAGCAGATAGTTCTGAAGGAAGTATTTGTAGAGATTGTGAAGGCATTGGTAATAATCTTCCAGGAATCATTGGAGCCTGGCTTGGTCCCAGTGGACTGGAAAATTGCAAATGTCTCTCCACTGTTTAAGAAGGGAGCAAGGCAGCAGAAAGGAAATTATAGACCTATTAACCAGACATCGGTGGTTGGGAAACTTTTGTGTTGATTGTCAAGGATGAAATTAAAGAATACCTGGAGGTTTATGAAAAGGTAGCTGCAAGTCAGCAAGATTTCCGTAAAGGTAAATCATGCCTGACAAATCTATTGCAATTTTTGAAGAGATCGCAAGTAGTATAGACAGGGGAGATGCAGTGGATGTTGTGTCTTTGGACTTTCTCAAAAGGACTTCAAAAATATGCCACACATAAGGCTGCTAAACAAGATGGGAAGCCGTGGAATTACAGATAGGATACTGGCATGGCTACGGCATTGGCTGATCGGCAGGAAACAGAGTAGGAATAAAGGGATCCTATTCTTGTTGGCTATCAGTTACCAGTGGTGTTGCACAGGGGTTGGGGTTGCTTCTTTTGTATATAAATGATGTGGATTTATGGAATAGATGGCTTTGTAGATAAATTTGTAGATTATAACCAAAGTAAGTGGTAGGGGAGGTGCTGAGGTTAACAAAAGGCTGCAGAGAGATTTGAAAGATAAGGAGAAAGGGCAAAGAGGGGACAGATGAAATTACAATGTTGGAAAGTGTATGGTCATGTACTTTGGTAGAAGAAATAGATGGGCTATTATTTAGATGGGGAGAAATTTCAAAATTCCTAGGTGCAAAGGGACTTGTGAGTCCTCGTGCAAGATACCTTTAAGGTTGACTTCCAGGTTGAGTCAGTGGTGAAGAAGGTGATTGAAATGTTGGCATTCATTTCTAAAGGAATAAATTACAGAAGCAAGGATGAAATGTTAAGGCTCTTATAAAGCACTGGTGAGACCTCACTTGGAGTATTGTTCAGTTTTATGTGCCGTATTTGAGAAAAGATGTGCTGATGTTGGAGAGGGTTCAGAGAAGATTTACTGGAATGAAACCAGGAATGAAGGGGTTACTATATGAGGAACGACCGTCATCTCTTGGACTCTACTCGTTGGAGTACAGAGGATGAGGGGGGATCCACATGTTTCCCATGGTGGGGGATTCTAGGATAAGAAGGCATAATTTCAGGACAAAAGGGCGTCAATTTAAAACAGAGATGCCGTAAAATTTCTTTAGTCAGAGTGTCGTGAGTTTGTGAAACTTGAAGCCGCAGGTGGCTGTGGAAGTAAGGTTGTTGGGGATATTTGTGACCGAGATGGACAGGTATTTGATTAATCGGGGCAGCAAGAGTAACTGGGAGAAAGCCAGGGAGCGGGGCAGACTGGTGGATGGATCAGGTTCAGTTTATGATTAGAATGCTGCAGCAGACTCGATGGGCCATTGGGCCTACTTCTGCTCCTATATCTTGTGATTATTTGCAGTTTTGGTTTGAATTGAAAATATTACTTATGTACATTTGTAATCTTCATTCCAGCCAACCTGCCTAAAATCTTCTTTGTATCTTCCTTAATCCAATTTTATCTTCATATTTTTTTATTTTCTAGATGGATCACAAAGTAATCACGACTACCTAGGTATTTATCCACAATTTGCACTCAAGCCTCAATTGTTTTAGTATTTTGTATGCAGATCCAGCAATGTCAATTTACTTTAAGGTGAATATTTGAAGAGAAGGCCTTTTATACATCAAGAGGCCTGTAGGGTTTTTAATGAGACATTAGTAGTTATGGTACATGTACATATACTTAATCAGTTTGAAACTACATAATGCAGAACTAATTAAACAATGTTAAACAGTTTGATAATAAGTGGAAAAGATAACTTGAACTCTCTGGAGGACTGAATATTCTTGCCTTTTATAATTGTGGGAGAGTGAGACATACATGTATGTTGATTCTACCAGAAACTGCCCGCATTCTCCTGAGTTATGCTTATTACTTTAATGTGATCAGTCATGTTGCCTGTCACTGGACAGATGAGGGTTCAGTGCAACAATTATGACCTTGTGCCAAAGATTACCCGGAGTATGTACAATTACAGCTGGGACCAAAATACAAATTCCCCGTCACGCCAATTTGGGTGTTCCACCCTTCTGAAGGCAAACATGTACACCTGCTGCTCTTTTTCCAAGGGCAGGGGTGAGTAAAATGGAGTGATGCACCTGAGGGTAGCCCTTGAATATGATGTGGTTGGCTAACTCCCTGCGTGAGAAATCACATTGCTGATTGTTGCTGAGGCCACAGACTGATTATTGATCCACAAATTGGTTGAAAAAGGAGAGCTCACTACCAGGCTGGGCAAGGAAAGGGCAGTGGGTAATGATGATGATGCATTGGAAGATTGCTTATTGGGGGTGAATCAGGGGACAGAGCAGTAGGATGTGGGAAGCGTTTATCAAAGAAGTGATGGAATCGAGAGGATGAAAGCTAGCAAAGCGGGGGTAGGATCTGAAGGTTGGCAATATGCTTAAAGTTCAAAGTTTATTGTCAGAGTATATACATGACATCATATGTAACAGATTATTTTTCCTGCAGGCCATGCAGAATTTCTAATTATTGGTAATTATGAACTGTACTCAAGAAAAAAAGATACATATGCAAAAGAAAGAAATGTAAGCAAAAAAAAATGTAAACAAACTGCAATACAGAGAAAAAATATTCAATAATAAATAATGTGCGAAGTAAGAGGCCTTAAATGAGTCTGATTGAGTGTTGTTCAGGAGTCTAATGGTGGAGGGGAGGCAGCTGTTCTGAACCTGGTGGTACGAGTCTTGTGGCATCTATACCTCTTTCTTGATGGCAGCAGTGAGAACAGAGCACGTCCTGAGTGGTGTAGACCCTTGTTGTTTGCTGCTGCTTTCAGATGGTAGCATTCCATGAAGATTTTCTTGACGGTGGGGAGAGTTTTGCCTGTGTCCACTACCTTTTGTAGGGCTTTCAGCTCAGAAGTACTAGTGCCCCCATACCAGGCCATAACGCAGCCTGTCAGCACACTTTCCACCAAACATTTGAAAAAGCTTGCCAAGGCTTCCGGTGTTGCACCGAACCTCCGCAAACTCCTGAGGAAGACTGCAATGGGAAGGGATGGTGATTGATAGGCAGTCTCGTTCTCCTGTTGTCCCCATCACCTGCTTCATCAAAGAATGAGAGAAGAGTTTGAGACAGGAACACATCATTTGTTAAAATATTGATTCTGACGACGCTATTTGCAAATACCTGTGAATTTTTGTGGGTATTTGACAAGTTGCTTGCGGTTGTCAAGCACTCTACATCAACATTCTGGTGTGAAATCAGTTCATTCGTAAATCTGGTGCTTTCTGAGGTGGGGTGTCTATTAAGGCATATTCCAAGGTGAATCGTCATAGTTTTATTTTCTCCATGTAGGGGAGTCTAAAACTCAAGGACATTGATTTTAAAATGATAGGAAAAAGATTTAAAGGGACAAAGAGGGTGATGCATATATGGAATAAGCTGCCAGAGGATGCTGTGGAGGTGGGTACAAAAATAAAACTTGAAAGCTGTTTGG
The DNA here is from genome assembly GCF_036971445.1 of Narcine bancroftii. Taxonomy (NCBI): domain Eukaryota; kingdom Metazoa; phylum Chordata; class Chondrichthyes; order Torpediniformes; family Narcinidae; genus Narcine; species Narcine bancroftii. The sequence continues at coordinate 10,160,823 of NC_091474.1, read as the reverse complement.
ACAGGTTCATGGATACAGAATCTTTAGAAGAATATGGGTCTAAAGATGGGCATGGATCAATTGGACCACAGGAACTGGACCATTCTGAATCGATTAATGAGGAAAATGTGGGATATATTTGGACCGAAATCAGAAGAGGGTCCCACCACACTTGTTTTGGCAGACTCTATCCATGCCATGCAAAATGAATCCTATTTCATCACCTTTAGGCATAACATTAGCTATGTTAAAGCAGATTACAGTATATTAAGATATTGATAGTTAATCCACTTGTGAAATAAACAAGCGCATCTGGCAAATGTCCTCTTTAAGACTGGCATACTGGATGTTATTGGAAAACTGTTAGTATATTACTTATAAATTATAAAGCAGATTGGTTGATCATTAATGCTAAAAAAGGTCCGCCAATCATTTTGGTGCAAGCTTAATGCAGTTGCCTGTGCGGATCCAAATGTCAGCTACTATGGTAACCAAGATATGAAATACAAGTCCAGAAAGAACATTGATAAAAGCCAGACAGATTGCTACATAATTATCTTTCATTGTTCACATTTAAGTAGTTGTCGCATTAACTAGTTGTTACAAACAACAAAGACAAATTATACTTCCATTTACAGCTTTAAATTGAACATTTTACTCATAGATGTAGCACTTTATCCTATATTTCTCTCAACTACATTAAATCGTGAAGAAGGTTCAAATTTTTCTTTGCATATGATGAAACAAAATTCTGTATCCTTCAGAAGACCGGCAATTCATCAAAATAAATCCGTATAATTATGTTTATTGCTCTGGAATATATATCAAAGGCTTTAACTCCCAGTTAAGCATAGAATGTTCTCTTAAATCTCTTCAAGATCAATTGCTGATTAAAAACTAAAAATGGATAATGAAAGTGGTCGAGTGCCATGGCTGTGGGTGCTCCAGAGACATGAATACTATATGACTTTAGGTGCTATCTATAAGTGGGCTCATCTTGTGATTGTGTAAGTTTTCCCAGATACTCCATTAGACGTCCATCCCAGAAACCTAATAGCCTGAATACGCCTGGGATTGTCTGATCTTAGAAACTAAGCAGCCTCTGGCCTTGTCAGTACCTGGAGGGGGAACCGCCTAAGATCATCGGGTGCTGTAGGTTTCTCTGAGGGGCGCTGGACTAAGTGACGACTCTCTGTCTTACGGCAGACAAAAGTTAAAGAATTTCATGTGTATTACATTCTAAACAAATGCAGTATTACATAACAATAATGGAACCTTTACCTTACCTTTACATCCCAAGGACGTGCTGTTTGGTCATTTAATCAGCAACTGTAATATCTCTTGGTTCAAGTCAGTGACAGGAGAATTAGAGGATGGTTGATAGGTGTGTGGGAGAAAATTGGGAAATAAGAAAAGCAGTTGACATTGACTCGGTGGGGCAGATAACCTCCTTCTACATCATAAAACATGGTGCGAAATATGCAAAAGGTAAAATGGATCTTAATTTAAATGATGACAACAAAAAATGAAATACATGGGAAGAAAATTTAGGGATTATCCATTCTCCAAAGTGCAAAAATAAGCTATGATCTGTTATTTATCTTTCATGAATCTTTGAGATTCACAGCAGTATTTTAGGAAAATTATGGCACATTTATGATGGTACAGATATTGTAGAGCAATAAATTACTAAGCAGAGACCTGAAAGTGGTGATACAAATCAAGACATTGATATTTTACTGCAGGGGACATCCTCTGTGATGTTTTGAGCTGTTGTGTACATTTATTTGGGGGTTATGTATGATTTTCATCTCAAGTTCAAGTTCGAATTTATTGTCAGAGTACATACATGACATTACAGACAATCATAAGATTCTTTTTCTACTTATTAGTAACTATTAACTGTACTCAAGAAAAAGATGCAGATACAAAAATGAAATGTAAACAAACTGATAATGTAAATATAGAAAAAAAAATTCAGTCATAACTAAGTAAGAGTCCTTAAATGAGTCACTGAATGAGTTTGATGTTTAGGAGTCTGATGGAGGGGTAGCAACTGTTCCTGAACCTGGTGGTAAGAGTCTTGTGCCACCTGTACCTTTCCCTGATGGCAGCAGTGAGAACAGAGCATGTGCTGGGTGGTATGGATTGTTCATGATTACTGTTGCTCTCCGACACCCGCATTCCATGTATATTTTCTCGATGGTAGGGAAAGTTTTGCCTGTGATGAACTGGGCTGTGTCCACTACCTTCGGCAGGGCTTTCCGCTCAGAGGTATTGGTGCTCCCAAACCCGGCCATGAAACAGCCGGTCAGTACACTTTTTCTACCACATATTTGTTGAAGTTTGCCAAGGTTTCTGTTGTCACACTGAAGCTCTGAAAACTCCTGAGGAAGTAAAGGCACTCACGTGCTTTCTTCACGATGCACATTAGTATGTTGGGTTCTCCGGGTTTGTGACCCCCAGGAATTTAAATTTCCTCATCCGATCCATGAATAACAGGAAGCATTGCATCTCATTTAAGTATTAAGATAAACAAGAATGTCTTTTCTTTGGCTTGGCTTCGCGGACGAAGATTTATGGAGGGGGTAAAAAGTCCACGTCAGCTGCATGCTCGTTTGTGGCTGACCAGTCCGATGCGGGACAGGCAGACACGATTGCAGCGGTTGCAGGGGAAAATTGGTTGGTTGGGGTTGGGTGTTGGGTTTTTCCTCCTTTGCCTTTTGTCAGTGAGGTGGGCTCTGCGGTCTTCTTCAAAGGAGGCTGCTGCCCGCCAAACTGTGAGGCGCCAAGATGCACGGTTTGAGGCGTTATCAGCCCACTGGCGGTGGTCAATGTGGCAGGCACCAAGAGATTTCTTTAGGCAGTCCTTGTACCTTTTCTTTGGTGCACCTCTGTCACGGTGGCCAGTGGAGAGCTCGCCATATAATACGATCTTGGGAAGGCGATGGTCCTCCATTCTGGAGACGTGACCCATCCAGCGCAGCTGGATCTTCAGCAGCGTGGACTCGATGCTGTCGACCTCTGCCATCTCGAGTACCTCGACGTTAGGGGTGTGAGCGCTCCAATGGATGTTGAGGATGGAGCGGAGACAACGCTGGTGGAAGCGTTCTAGGAGCCGTAGGTGGTGCCGGTAGAGGACCCATGATTCGGAGCCGAACAGGAGTGTGGGTATGACAACGGCTCTGTATACGCTTATCTTTGTGAGGTTTTTCAGTTGGTTGTTTTTCCAGACTCTTTTGTGTAGTCTTCCAAAGGCGCTATTTGCCTTGGCGAGTGTGTTGTCTATCTCATTGTCGATCCTTGCATCTGATGAAATGGTGCAGCCGAGATAGGTAAACTGGTTGACAAGAATGTAACACTGTGACATCTCACAGAAACCAACGGTTCATAATTTAAGAAATGTACCTGAAGTTGTAAAAGTGAGAGCTGACTTTTCATGGACCTGGTGCCAACAGAAGAAAAATAGCCTCTCAGGAATGCATTTACAAGAAATAATTTCTTTATCTGTGGTACAAGGAGCCACCTATACATCTTAAAAAAAATTGCACATTTAAAAGAATTGCTAAATAATTCATCAGAAGCTGCGGATATTCATGATTTCCCTGTGAATTGAAAGTCACTACTGAATGATTGCTTGTTGGCCATTATTATCCTCACTTCTGTTTAGAAGAAAAAGCTGAATGAAGGAAGAAAACCTGTTCAAGGACCATTCTAATGATTTCAATTGAAATGTACATTAAGATCTTAAAGAGTCTCCTGTATTTCATGATGTTAAATTAGACAATTTGAGACATTCTGTAGTCACCAAGGCTTTGTTTTCTACTTCTCAGACTTCCACCTGTGGTGGGAGAATAAATGTGCTCCTTGCATGAATCTTTCAATTTTGCAGTCATTAGGAAAATAGATGTCTGTCATTAAATAATGTAACCACACAATTAGTTCTTTTTAACTGCCAAATCATAACTTAACTATTATCACTTTAATCTGTAGTCTATACGGTCACTGCCAATCAATGGCTTATCCAATCAATGATCTTGATTCTATTTTCCTGCCCAATTCCAATTTGGAGGATAATCTAGAGGTGACCATGTTTCCATAAGACTGCTGTGCTTGGCCTTGGAAGTAGAGATTGTAGGTTTATGGATGTACCATCAGCAGGTAAATGAGTAATATAGTGTATTTTGAACATTCTGAAGTTGCCATATACACCAATATTTAAATTGGTAGAAGATGTCAATGGCTACATAGTCCTGGATGCTATTTTCACAAGCATTGTTAGGGCTACACTCATCCAGACAACTGGAGCATATCCGATCATGCTCCTAGTTTTGGTTTGTCAGAGTGAAAATGGTTTGGGTCAGCTGATAGAAAAGACCGTGACCCAGCCAGATATGCTCTTGTAGTCACGGTATTTATGTTGTTGGTTCAGTTGAGTTCCTGGTTAATGCAATCTGAATAATATTGTTTCTTAGAGACTCAATGGTGGCAAATCCATTAAGTCTCAAAAGTAGATGGTTAGATTCTCTATTGTTGGAGGTGACTTTATAATGGAAGAAAAGTCATTGATGAAGCAGCCGTACATGTTTTGGCCTAGGAGATTGCCTGAGAAACAAGAATAACAAGTGGAGCAGGAGCTAAAGTAATTGCTCTCATGAAACTGCAGTTCAACCAAAAATAAATGACAGCAAGCAATTGGGAGATAGAGATTCAGCAGAAAGGTGGAAAGAGAGAGAAGTGAGAGAACATAATGCAATTTCAATTCTGCTCTGGGAGTCTTGCCTATACCAAGTACCTTCTTTCTTGTGAATTTTGACTCCCCTCCCTTCCCTTCCCAGAGAGCATCACTTCCTCAGTGACCAGCATTCACTAAACTAGCACACAGATTATCTTGTCTTTTGTTTTAATGCTGCATATTAAACTTTGGTTTGCTATATTGATAATTAATTGTCTCTGCATCTTCTCAGCAATTGTACTTCAAATAGTCATTCAGTCTGAAGCTGCCCTGAACTAAAAAAAAGGCTGAATAACAAGCTGAATTTCATTGTTCATTCGTAGTGGGGAGGAGTAGAGAAGTGTGTGTGTATGTACTATAAGTTCAACCAGCAACCTGTCGAGCGCTGAAGGCATGAAGTGGTCACCCAGGTAGTGGTAGCAAAATTATTAATCTTTGGCAGCTTAATTGAAGTCTCCTCATGAAAATGTGAAGGCATCTATTTTGTCACTTCAGCAGCTATTACAGGTAATGAATAATCAGGGTTGGTATAGCTTTCATTGGAAATTAATTTTCCACCATGCTACTGAGGAATTTTGTATTAATTCTGCAAGTGACTTCAGAGTGAATAAATGAGGAGAGACCAAAAGACATAAAGGCTTCATACTCGTGCAGTCAAAACAGGTCTGACATAAAGTCTTCCTAATGGACTACTTAACCTTTATTGTCAATTCTCAGGATATAAGCTTTTGAGTTAAAATGAACATAAGAATCAAGGATAATTATGCAGTGCCTAGTTTCTCTAATTCTCTCTGGCAAGGATCATTTGCAAAAAAAAAACTTCCCCCAGAGAATATTAAGAGCTCCAGCCTAATATGAGAAAATCTTGAAAAGAATCCAGGCTCTGCTTTAATGCTGCCGTGAGAGAGTGTAGGGTTGTCAGGAGTACTGCCTTCAGATGAGGCTTTAGTTTAAACCAAGGCCCTAATTTGTGATCCTGTAATAGATTTTCAGAGATTAACAGGGCAGTTATCCCTGATACCCTGACTATTATTTCACTTCCAATGAATATCTTTGAAAACATTTTCTGATGATGACCTGATGGCTATTAGTTTTGTGTTGCACTATTTCTTATTTTTGGTGCAATTGCACTTGGAAAGTACTTCATTAATTGGTAGGCCCTTTTCGATAACCTAAGAATATGAAAGGCACTACCAAAAAGCATTTTTTTAAAACCATGCTTCATGTTTTGAAGATGTTAATAGCATTTGTAATGTTAAAAATGTCATGTTTAAAAACAGAAACCAGATTGATGAAAGCAAGAACAAAGCATGTTCTAATAGAGGACAGATTCTTTCCATGTCATAAGAAAATATTAGAAACTATTTAGCTCCTTCTTGGGTTTGTCATCATTGACCTTGTAATATAAAAATGGATAAAACCATTGCTTCAACTTGCACCAAGAAACATTTCTGGTAACTCCAGCAGACCTCAATTTATATGTTACAATGACAAAGAATTATAACCACTGTAAACCTTGCATAGATGGGGGGGTCTTTATTCCTTTGAAGTTGCCTTGCTAACACTCATCAACGCTATTGTTAAAGTAGACCAGAGGTTGCTTGATAAACAAACAAGAATACAGATGCAAAATTTAAAAATTCCCTTTGCAAAGCGTGAGAACTCCATTACAGCAAGTAGCACTGCCTCGTGGCTTACAAGTTACGTAGTTATACAGACAAACTTCCAGTTTTCCAGAACATTTGAACAAACTTTTACAATATAACTAGATGTTTCTTAAAATTCTCTTGGGATTTGTTAATCAGGGTCATGTCCCTTGCCTAATGATTAACAGTCTTTTACTATCTTTGCCAAATAAGGAGTTCATAATCGGCTCTCGCCTTGTTGAATTATTGCAGTAGGGCAATACATTTTTTTTTAAAAGTACCTGACCAATATGGATCGCTCTGAAATGTATAATTAATAAGTTAATTTTCCATGTCAGGAAAACCACTGCAATTCAGTGACAATGAACCTCTGACTTTTCAATAAACTCAACTGGCAATTGAAGATCCTGCAAGCAGCATGTACCATGGACGATTACTCATGATGTAGTAGATGCAAGATTTAATATGACTAAATTTATTTGTGAGCAGCAAATTGCTACAATTTAATAAATAATAAAAAAATCACAACACACTCTAACCCAAGGCTCAATTTTGACACATTTATTTTGTATGTCAATGACTGACCGTTAAACCTTGCTTTCAGTGTATTAAAATGATGAGATGTTTTCTATTTAAATTAATGCTGCCTCCTCTGCATTTATAATTAACCATCTGTTGTACTACGATAAAAAAAATTTTGAAACTAAAATACATTCTGCTTTTCAGTCGAGCCATGCTATGATATAGTCAGCTCTATTTCATTACGATGGCATGAACTGAAACTTAAGATCACGTCTCCAGAATGAAGGACCATTGCCTCCCCAAGATCGTGCTATATGGCGAGCTCTCCACTGGCCACCGTGACAGAGGTGCACCAAAGAAGAGGTTCAAGGACTGCCTAAAGAAATCTCTTGGTGCCTGCCACATTGACCACCGCCAGTGGGCTGATATCGCCTCAAACCGTGCATCTTGGCGCCTCACAGTTCGGCGGGCAGCAACCTCCTTTGAAGAAGACCACAGAGCCCACCTCACTGACAAAAGACAAAGGAGGAAAAACCCAACACCCAACCCCAACCCACCAATTTTCCCCTGCAACCGCTGCAACCATGTCTGCCTGTCTCGCATCGGACTTGTCAGCCACAAACGAGCCTGCAGCTGACGTGGACATTTACCCCTCCATAAATCTTCATCCGCGAAGCCAAGCCAAGAAGTACCAATAAATACCACTTGTGACTTCATTATTCTTGTTTACTGTTTAATGATGCTGTACCATAATTAATTGTTACAAATATTTTCAACAGGCTGCAGAATCTGCTAGTATACAATTTAATTTGCCACACATTTTGAAAAAATCTTTGACATCTCTATTGGTTTGCTAACAAATATGACTATAATGTGCGTTTTGAGAATGTTAAAGCCGCCTACAGATATTCAATCGTGTGGCCAGTGAGCTGCATATGTGGGGGATATTGGGTGGAGAGATGGTTGCAAGTGGAGTTGTGGGTCCTCACTGTACTGACAATAACCACACCAGCAGTCTGAGTAAAAGACAGCTTTAATAAACTAACATGTACACTAAGAGGGTCTTGTCTCTCTGCAAGACGAACCTGAAAGGCTAGACTGTAGCTCTGGACTGCTTTATATACAAGGTCACCTGGATGACCCCTGGTGACCTAGTGGTGTAATTCACCCCCCCTTTAAAAAATTGTTATTCACCCCCCCCCCCCCACCCGTCCTCCTTCCCTTGTTTGTAAGTTCATAAGTTCAAAATTTTTTGTGACTTCCACTTCTGGACCTCCTCGGTAGTGGTATAGGGGTGGGGAGTGCGGTCTACCTTTCTTGGTGTAGGTGTGGGAGTGGGAAGTACTAGATGGCCATGTGGCTCTGTGGGCTGGGGATCCTCTTGTATGGGATTAAGTCCTGCCATCAAGTCTAGGGTGGTGATATTTTGTGGGGCGGGCATACCCAGGGTCCTGATTTCCAGGGTGGGTGGTTTAGTCCTCTGGGGTGACTCGATGGACGACTGTTCTAGTGACTACTACTGCGCTCCTTGTTGATCCGTAGACATCTGTGTTTCCTCCGCGTTGTTCACACATCTGGCCGGCGCGAGATCCCTGGTGGCCACCGAGTCTTCTCTTCCATCTGGTAATGTGACGAAGGTGTACTGAGGGTTCACGTGCCTCAACTCCATTTGATTCACCAGCAGGTCCGCTTTGTGGAGTCTGCAGTGCTTCCGGAGGAGAACAGGTCCCCCCGATGTCATCATCCATTTAGGCAGTACTGTGCCCGTCGTGGCTTTCCTTGTGAAAGAAAAGATACGGTCATGTGAGTTCATGTTAGTGGCAGTACACAACAAAGAACGAATAGCATGTAGGGCTTCTGGCAATACTTCTTACCATCTAGTAACAGGCAGGTCTTTTGCTTTTAAGGTCAAGAGGACCGTTTTCCAGATAGTTGCATTTTCCCTTTCGACTTGTCCATTCCCCTGGGATTGTAACTTGTAGTGCGGCTGGTAGCAATCTCTTTCTCGTGTAGGTACTGCTGTACTTCTGCGCTCATGAATGCAGCACCCCCGTCTGTGTGTATGTTGTTTGGGTACCCAAATATGCTGAAGGTGGGTTGGAGGCATTTTATAACAGTGGGTGCTGATACATCAGAACACGGGATTGCGAAGGGGAAACGGGAATATTCATCTATTACGTTTAGGAAATAGACATTTCTATTATTGGACGGAAGCGGGCCTTTAAAATCGAGGCTGAGGCGCTCAAAAGGTTTGGTAGCTTTTATCAGGGTGGCTTTGTTAGCCGGTAAAATTGCAGTTTTCATTCCATACAGATAGGGCAGCTCTTGTTCACTGACCTCACTTCTTCTACCAAAAATGGGAGGTTTTGGGTTTTAATGAAGTGAAACAGTCTGGCGACCCCCGGGTGGCCCAACTCATTGTGCAAGCTCTGCAACTGGGACGTGTGGCTAAGGATGGCACAAGTGCGTCTGGACAGCGCGTCCGGGGGCTCGTTGAGTCTCCCAGGGCGGTATAGAATGTCGTAGTTAAATGTAGACAATTCTATCTGCCAGTGCAGGATTTTGTCATTCTTAATTCTCCCCCTGTTCTGGTTATCGAATATAAAAGCCACAGACAGTTGGTCCGTGATGAGGGTGAAGTGTTTGCACGCCAGATAATGTCGCCAGTGCCTTACTGCTTCCACAATGGCTAGGGCCTCCTTCTCTACTCCTGAGTGTCTTACCTCTGACCCCTGTAGGATTTGAGAGAAAAAGGCCACCGGTTGTCCGTCTTGGTTTAGGGTGGATGCCAGAGCCACATCGGATGCATCCGTTTCAACTTAAAATGGGATCGACTCATCTATGGACCGCATGGTAGCTTTAGCGAAATGGTCCCTAATGTCCCTGAATGCTCTGGTGGCTGCTGGGCTCAGTGGGAAAACTGAGGCTTTTATAAGTGGGCGGGTCCTGTCGGCGTAGTTGGGGACCCAATGGGCATAGTAAGCGAACAGTCCAAACACCTTTTTTAGTGCTTTCAGCGTGTGTGGCACTGGGAGGTCTAGGAGAGGGTGCATATGGGCTGGGTCTTGGCTGAGTTCCCTGTTCTGCACTATGTAGCCTAGGATTGGCAACTTCCTGGCGCTAAAGACGCATTTGTCCCTGTTGTCTGTTAGGTTCCTTTCCTCGGCTGCCTGGAAGAAGCATTTTAAGTTCGTGCTTTCAGTTGGAACTTATCTACTATTCAATCCATTTCTCTCTGAAACAGGGACACTCCATTGGTGACACCGAAGGGGAGTCGCAGAAATTGATACAGCCAGTTGTCTGCCTCAAATGCCGTGTAAATGCGATCGCTGTTTCTAATGGGCAGTTGGTGGTATGCTGCCTTCAGGACTATGGTGGAGAACACCTTGTATTGCACAATGTTGTTGACCATGTCTGCTATGTGTGGCAGGGGTCAGCATCTAGTTGTGTAAATTTGTTGATTGTCTGGCTGTAATCCACTACCACGCGCAGTTTTTCTCCTGACTTTACTACAACCATCTGGGCTCTCCAGGGGCTGATGCTCTGCTCTATGATGCCCTCCTGAAGTAGCCTGCGGACCTCTGTCCTAATGAAGGCTCTGTCTCTCGGGCTGTACCTCCTGCTCTTTGTGGCTATTGGTGTGCATTCTGGAGTCAGGTGTGTGAACAGCGGAGGGGGTTTTATGTTCAGGACAGACAGGCTGCAGTGTTGTTTCTTTGTAAGGCGTAGTGGGGGGGGGGGGGGGGTGAGACCTGTTGTGCACTATTGTAATGCTTTCTAACCAGCACTGAAAATCTAATCCCAATAGTACCGGGGCACAGAGATGAGGGAATACTAGTGATTTGAACCCTTCATATTTTGTGCCCTGGATTTCTAGAGTAACCCTGCAAAACTGTTTTATCTCAGCTGCAAAGCTGCTGGCTGCTAACAGGATCTGGTGCTCACTCGGGCGTATGGGGAGGGCAAGGCGCTTGACTAACCCCTGGTCAATAAAACTTCAGTGCTTCCACTATCTATTAAGCAATTTACCCTCATGTCATTAATTTTGATGCACACAGTAGCATCAGAAAAATTGTGTGGACTCACCTGATTCATGTGTAGGGAAGCAAGTCTGGCGTGTCCTTCGTGTCCTTCAATCTGATAGTACTCAGTGTCATGTTCATCTCCTGAAGACTGTGTCCTCTACTCTGTAGCAGTTGTCCAAGATGGCTGGCTCACATGGCATTCTTCCACTTCTGTTTATATATGGAGAAAGAAGAGCTTTCCTGCCTCTCATTAGCATGAGAATGGCCTTGGGGCTTCTGTAGACTTTTGGATAATGCCCACTGTTTTCCACAGTTGGAACAGACATTTTCTCTGGCAGGGCAGAGGGCTCTGGGGTGCTTTCTTTGTCCACAGAAAAAGCACTTGGGACCCTCAAGGTGCTGCTGCTGCTATGAATTCCTGTGAGGCAACAAACTTTTCTTTTCTTGGGGATAAAGAGTCCAGGAATGTGATGTTTGTCCCAGCCCCAGGGTCCTGTGAGTACTCCTCCAATTCTTTCCTGGTGCTTTCTAAAGCTTCTACAATGGCAGTCTCTTCAATCTGAGGTGCCTGCAAGCTCACACCAAGACACAAGAGCAACTTGTCCGTGAACTACTCTTTGCAGACGATGTCACTTTAGTTGCCCATTCAGAGCCAGCTCTCCAGCGCTTGACGTCCTGTTTTGTGGAAACTGCCAAAATGTTTGGCCTGGAAGTCAGCCTGAAGAAAACTGAGGTCCTCCATCAGCCAGCTCCCCACCATGACTACCAGCCCCCCCACATCTCCATCGGGCACACAGAACTCAAAACGGTCAACCAGTTTACCTACCTCGGCTGCACCATTTCATCTGATGCAAGGATCGACAATGAGATAGACAACAGACTCGCCAAGGCAAATAGCGCCTTTGGAAGACTACACAAAAGAGTCTAGAAAAACAACCACCTGAAGAAACACACAAAGATCAGTGTGTACAGAGCCGTTGTCATACCAACGCTCCTGTTCGGTCCAAATCATGGGTCCTCTACCAGCATCACCTACGGCTCCTAGAACACTTCCATCAGCGCTGTCTCCGCTCCATTCTCAACATTCATTGGAGTGACTTCATCACCAACATCGAAGTACTCGAGCTGGCAGAGTCCGCAAGCATCGAATCCACGCTGCTGAAGACCCAACTGCGCTGGGTGGGTCACGTCTCCAGAATGGAGGACCATCGCCTTCCCAAGATCGTGTTATATGGTGAGCTCTCCACTGGCCACCAAGACAGAGGTGCACCAAAGAAGAGGTACAAGGACTGCTTAAAGAAATCTCTTGGTGCCTGCCACATTGACCACCACCAGTGGGCTGATATCGCCTCCAACCGTGCATCTTGGCACCTCACAGTTCGGCGGGCAGCAACCTCCTTTGAAGAAGACCGCAGTCTCTGGTCCCTTAGGTGTAGCAAGGGTGGACCCTGGGGTACTGGGAGCTGCTGGTAGAACCTCTGTGGGCTTGTGTCTGCTGGCAGAGTAACCTGGGTGCTTGGGGCTGTTGGCTGAGTCTCTGGTTTTGGGACATTTGCAGAGGGCTTAGGAGGGATCCCAGCGATAGCATCAGGTCTCCGTAGTACTGGGGAAACTGCTGCTGGGGGAGTGACGGTAGTGGTGTCTGCTTTCCCTGGCTCTGGAGTGGTTGGGAATTCTGCACATATGTGGCGATTGGGAGCACGACTTGTGGAGATCCTTCCACCTGCGCTTATAGTGACCCCTTTCAGATCAGACCGGGGTTTAGGGTCGGCGGTGCCTGTACCAGCGAACCCACAGGCAGGCAGGGCTCTTGGCTGTTTCTTATCTGCCCTATCATACTTCTGTGGTCTTCCCCGCATTCCACCATGATTCCAGTACAGCGTTTCCTCGCCGTCTCTGTCCTCGGATGCACGTCGTCCCCGGATTCCATTCCTCAGGAAGAGTCTTCAGGTGGTCAGCAATGCACATTGGAGCAGAAGCAGCTTCCATCCTAGTAGCTACCATATTAGTTTATTAAATTGTACTGACAATAACCAGACCAGCAGTGTGAGTATAAGACAGCTTTAATAAACTAATATGTACACTAAGAGGTCTTGTCTCTCTGCAAGATGAACCTGGAAGGCTAGACTGTAGCTCTGGACTGCTTTATATAAAAGGTCACCAAGATGACCCCTGGTGACCTAGTGGTGTAATTGCATATCACCACACTCACCACTGTCAATGCCATTTGTGTCACTGCATCCAATCACCCACTTTGGAGAGAGGCCTTATCCACCAAACACAGAAAAACAACTGTGCCCAGGACCACACCAAAAAAAACCCAAATGCTATCGGTAACCAGTGAACAGAAATGCAAGAAGCAAACCATGGCAAAGGTGGTTTGCTTTGGATCTTGGGCAGTTACATCTCCACACTTTGCTCTTGCCATCACTCTGATACAGGTTAATCTTGGTCTTATCTGTGCACAAGACCTTTTTCCAGATTTTTTCAGGCTCTTATAAATAATTCTCAATGTGATAAATGTAAGAGAGGAAAGACTTCTTTAATCCATATGTTTTGGATGTGTTCTAGCCTTGAAAAATAGTGGTGCGATGTGTTTCAAACTTTATCCTTAGACCTTAATTTAAATCTAGAGCCTAATCCTTTGGTCACTCTTTTCGGTACAACTGGAGAGGATGATGTTATTTTAAATCCATTCAAATGTCGTACTCTGTTTTTTGCCTCTCTTTCGGTGAGACGTGCAATACTGCTTAGATGGAAGGATGCTGCCCCATTCACTCATGCTCAGTGGCTGAGGGACATTATGTCCTGCTTAAATTTAGAAAAGATTTGTTAATCAATTAAAAACTCAAATATAAGGTTTCAAATGTTGAGGGGACCATTCCTGAATTATTTTCACAACCTTTAGGCATAATATAAATCTGAAATTTCAGCATTTTATCGTTTTACTCCAGGAATGAAGTACTTTTTAAAAATATGCCATACAACATTGGTATGTGGATGGGGTTTAGAGACATGGCTATCTGTGATAAAATTAGTATCAGATATGCTTTTGTATTATGGATCAGTTCTTTGTACCTTTATATTTCGCTGAGCTATGTAATCTATCACTTTTATAGTGTATTCCATAAATGTTTTGTACATATATGTATATTTGTGTAAAACCAAATAAAATATTAGAGAAAAAGTTCGTGCATCAGAACTAGGAATGAGAAATTAATCCTGTAAAGCTGCAGAGAATGGGAAAGAGGCATGTCTCTGGGTAAAAACAATGACTGTGGGATAAGCTATAAACATTATCTGGCCATTAGTGAATTGGACCCCGAACATAGACAAAAGTAACAGTTGCAAAATGCAACACGGGAAGATGACCCTGGACGATTCAGCTGATATGTCTGTTACAACCAGCAAAGAGATCAAAAGAGGAAAATGTACAACAAACAAGAAAAGTCAATTCCATATCCATACCATTCTATTTTCCTCAGGTCTGTGTACCCTTAGCATATGCATAACTTTTTACAGTGCACAGTCTTGGTAACCACACAGTCAAAAAAGAAGTGAATGCACTGAGAAGGTGCAGAAGAGATTTACCAAGATGTTGTCTGGCATTAAATATTTCAGTTATGAGAAAGAGAATAGGCTGGATTTTTTTCTTAAGTTGAAGGATACTGAAGAGACCTCTGATAGAGATGTACAAAATTATGAGGGGGGATACTCAGGTAGGTGGTAGTCATTTTTTTTTCCTTTCCCATAGCAGAAATATCTGAAATTAAAGGGTGAAGGCTTAGAGAAAGAGGTGATCTGATGGAAAAATTTTTTCAGTCATATGGTGGTTGGAACCTAGATTACAAACGCTTGCATTGGTGGTGGAGCCAGTTATTCTCACCACATTCATGAAATATCTGGACGAGCACTCTAATTGCTAAGGTATAGAAGGCTATGGTCCAAAGGCTGATAAATGCGATTAATGTGGATGGGTACAGGACTTCATGGTTGGCCTGAATATTATTGACCAAAGGGGATTTTTTGTCTTTTGTATGAATTTATAAATTCAGCAAATTTGCTGAACACTTTTTATGAAATTATGCTGACTCTATTTGATCACCTTGTAATTCACTATATGCACTGTTTTTACCTCCTTAATAATAGATTTCAGCATTTTCCTAATGACAGATGTTAAACTAACAGGCTGATGGTTTCTACTGTCTCTTTGCTTTATTCTATTTGTGGTTTTACAAGTTACAGCAAATGCAAATCCTTTGACATCATCTGGGTGAGTTTGCCATGAAGAAAGCAGCACCAGTATATTTCAAAAACCTCACCCAAAAATTAGTAAATAATGTTTGCGAGTGCCCAGTTGAACACTCAGGAAAGCATCCAAGACTACATAAGACTTTCAACTCCAACTTTTTTTGTGTGTTGTACAGCACATTTCTAGCCCTTGGTCTTTTCCCATTTGACAAGCAGGCTGAATAATGGGAAATAAGCAAGTGGAAAAAGCAATCGATGTAATTTGTTTTTTATGTCCCCTCAAGAAAGGAAAAATGAGTGAGGTCTTAAGTGTGCAAGACTATGAATGTTACTAAGTCAGTGTCCGCTGCACAAACCATCTCCTCTCCAAATGGTGAACTGAAAAAATATTTGAATTGCAAGAATTTTTTTTTAAATTTGGTAATTTACTTTTCCAACAGGCAATCCATCATTTCTCTGACATCTCATGTTTTTATTTTCCCCTTTTGTACAACATTCACTGATATGTAACTGATAGCCAACTATCTCAGTGCAACTGAGCAACTGTATACTTGATATTTTTCGTTGACTATGTCAGACAAATGCAAAATAGTTTATCAGATTGCTAGTCATAAATGACAGGAAGATCCAGAGCAGAAAATTGAAATATACCATTTATATAAATTATGTTTTTGTCTATGCTGTTCTTACATAAATATTTTTTTTTAAATGACAGGATCATTGAGATGGAGGCAGGAATGTTTCCTCATAAGACTAGAACTGGGAAATAACACCTCAAGATTCAGAGGAGTAGAGCATCGATGAGGAGGAACTGCTTTTCCCAGAAAAGAATGGATCTGTGGAAATTTCTGCCCAAGGAAACAGAGGAGGCTACCTCATTCAATATACTGATTTAAGACCGAGTTGGATAGATATTTACATAGTAGTGGAAATTAAGGTTTAAGAGGAAAAGGCAGATAGATGGAGCTGAGTCCATAGTGTAAGGTAAAAACATCATGAGTTGGGACCGGAGAAGGAGTCACCCAGTACTAAGGAGTAACAGGATGCAGGTGTGACCTTGTACACTCAAGATAAGTGTGGCAATAACAAGATGATGTGCAGCAGACTAACAGAGAAGGGTAGCAACAGCTTATTCATTGGACAATGTAATGGTATGATAATTTACTAAGTGCGTGTCCTGAGGTATAAAAAAAACACCATTTGCTGATATCGGGAGAATGCGCCTTCTCCAACTAACACTGTTAGTTGCAAGTGTTACAATCCGGTAATAAAGAACCTTGATTTCGACTCAGTCTGGTGTCTGACTCACTCATTCTTGAACAAAGCAGACCTAACAATAGTCATGTCAGCCATGAATGATCCTGTTGAATGACAAAGCAAATTTAATTGGCCAGATGGCTGACTCCAGTTCTATTTCTTCTGTTCTAATGAAAGATGTTTGTGAACCAAAGTGTTCTTCCTCTAAAATCTTAATACAAAAGTTCCCTAAAGATACTTAATTACTTAACTAATTTCATCTGATAGATCAATGGTGCTGACTCTCTGATTTCTACATGAGGCCAAGGATATAGAGATTCCTTTTGAATTAACAATGTCAGCAAATAAAGAGCATAGTGAAGGTAAAGCCAATTCAAAATGGCATTTTTTAAAAAAGGTATTAATTATAGCAACCAGGCTTCAACCCGGGGGAAAAAAATGTGGCAAGTGAAATTTGTGAGCAGCAATATCTATTAGATTCACATGTTGCATTTGGTGACCTGTTGGTTGCATGGAAGCCTATTAATGTGTTCTTCTACACAAGCTGATAAACCTCTCGATGCAAACTTTCGGCAATTTATTGCATGTGCATAGAATGTGCTTTTAATACATTTGTTTCCATTCAAACAGCTGAGAAAATGTAATCCCAAAAGGCTGTGTATGTGATTTTTCTGTAACAAATGGTTTTCTTTCCAAGATTTGACTTGGCAAGACTTAATGTTATGAATGTGTAACAACTTCCTCCTGAGATGCCTGTTGTTTGAGAGATATTGGTGAGAGCACAGCAAGATTGGGAATTGCAGAAATGAGAGTAAATGAAAGAAGGCCTGATTCTGAGAGGACTTGACATGTTGATTGTGAGAAAGATATTTCATCTTGTTGAAGAATCTCGAATCAGGGGTCAGAGCAAAATTACATTTGAGCCACAAGGGCAGTAAATATTATTGTTTTCCAAGTGGCGTATGAGTATTTGTAACAGCCTTCTTCCGAGGGCAGCAGAAGCATGATTGAATACTTTGAATGGGGGGGGGGGGGAGTTGGGGGAGGTAGACAGATATTTGATAAGCAAGTGGATGAAAGGTTAGTATGGGTAGATGGGAATGTAGAGATGAGGTTAAAATCAAATTGTTCAAGATCTTGTTAAATTGCAGAACAGGTTGAAGGCCAGTGCCCACTCTTCTAATATGTTGAGGATAACCTGATGAACATTCGTCCCACAGATTAACTGATCATTAATGCGGTCTACTGTTACGGTAACCTTAGTCGAAGGAAAATTTTGGTTTTTTTGTTGCCGAAGTGATTTTAAAAAATTAGCACATGGAAGTGAAGGGCTTTAAACCATCTTCAAAAGTGTGTTAGGATACTGTGTAAATGCAAATTCCTTTTTCAGATAGAGTAAAAACCTCTGTTATCCAGAATTCAATCAACCAGCAAAAAAAAATCATGGAAAATAAATAAGTAAAAAATATGGATGTTTTAAATTGGCATGCTTCGCTGTTACTTCGCCAATCTGTGCAACATGCAATCTCAAGCAACTAGAAAATTCACTTATCTGGCATCTACTAATCCCCATATGTGCCGAATACCAGGGGTTTTACTGTATTGTGACAAATGATTATTGGATATGGTTCCAAGGACAAATAAAGCTTCAAACAAATATATTAAGAAGAGATTATGACAAACATTTGTATCGTAAAAATGCTGAAGACAAATCTATGATAAGAAATTGGATTAACTAGATAAAGATCATTGACAGGAAATTCACTGATAGATTTTATCAAGCACTCACTAGAATACATTAAAAAAAGCCTCACCAATCAATGTAGTTAAAGGTCACTATGGTACATTTCTGTCATCAAGACATTGTAACTGCTCCATTATTTATTCCCAGTATTTTCAATGGATACCTTAACAATTTTTGAGTAATTTATTTATTTTGATGACAAAATTAAATATAATTCTCTCTTTTAATAATTTATAATTTAAAAATAGAATTTATTTTTCTGCTAAATTGTTCTTTGGAACTGAGATCCAAACAATTTTTGCTTTAAGTCCACTTTCCTAACAGAGTCCCCTTATCTAAATTGAGATGCAAAAATGAAACCATTGGCAGATCAAAAGAATCTGATGAAATATAGCTTAAAACAACCTGAACCATCCAAGGAACCAACTGTAGCTTAGGCCAGGGATCCAAATTATCTCACCCAGGTTTTATTTATGAATCCTTACATGAGTGAAGAATCTGATCCTTGAGCTACAGACACACTGGTTCAGGTTGAGGGCAGAAATGGGCTACATTTGCCATCAAGATATTTCTTTGCTTTTCTTGGTGTTTACCTGTAAACAGGGTGAGATGATTTTCCTCCAAGGTAATCACTTGTTTCTGAAAAATCTTCACAAGACAACCTTGTTCAAAGCTACTGTCACTTATTGTGTGATGTTGATGGCATGTGTCTTGATGGTTTTCTTGATAGTATCTTTAATTTTTTTTGGCCTTCCAATTTCAGTATTTGCACATTCAGTGCACAGCATTTCTTTTGCTAAGTGTGCATCAAGCATACATACTGTATACTGTGCAGTACCCGTTCTGTCTCTGTTAGTGCTACCAGATGTCTCAAGACAAAAGTTATTGATGATAGTGACTTTACCATGTGACAAAAGAAAGCTGGCATAATAAATTCTATTCTGCATCTGCTTTTGACATTTGGAAGAGATAGCTACCTTAGTGGGCAAGGTGGTCTTCATTCTATAGTTCTTCAGAGATATGATAAGGCCTCCCTCTGTGCCGTATGTTCATGTGAATATATGTGTCAGCTCATACCCAGAATCTAACCTTTCAAGTTTAATTTATGTAAGTACAATGTTCTTCCTTGAATAAATTGTTGTATTTACCCTATAGTGGTATATATTAGAAAACACTGCAAACCCCCTATGATCCGGAAACTGGTAGTGTCAAGCACCCAGCAAAAAAATTGACAAAATTAAATTTTAAATAAATAAGAATAAAATAATAGGTAAAAATACATAAGTTAAAAATTGTAAAAGTAGCTGTTCTCTGAAGTTACACATAAACCTTTGGTGAAGATGGGAGCAAACATTCAGCCAGTGGAGTGACATGGTTGTGCTTTGCTGTTGTAGCATCTATTTGAATAAAGTTGAGTGAACACCAATGTCACCCAGGATGAAGTGTTAGTTGATACCACTTGCCGTTGGGGTGACTCTCTTAAAGTGCCTCCTTATCCCTGCTTAGTATGAGTGCCCTTCCCCCCACCCCCCCCCCCCCCCAGTCAGAGGCTTTATCTGTAAATTTGGGGGAGTGGAGGGTTTAATTATCTATAATGTTATTGTTCATCTTTTGGGTGGCTCTGTAGAGAAGGAGGAACCTGCAGATGCAGTGATAGTTAAATGTTTTCAAAGAGTGTGACTGAAAATAAAGTAAAATATTTTAAGGTTTATAGATTCACTCAAGTGAAATTTGTTCATGTTAGTACAGTATAGTATCTTCCTATTTTCTTTTAAACTGTTTATTCTTAATGCAGGTGTATTAGTCAGGCAGTATAAGAGTAAGTCTTAAGCAAACGGAAAATACACTTATCCAGCATGTACCAATCCCATAGATGCCAGGTTCCAGGGGCTTTACTGTATAAGTCAGTACTCCTCAACCTATTTTTCCCATTCAAAAACCGCCTTAAGTAATCCCTGACTAACTACAGAGCACCTATGACATCCTATGGTTTCATCACTAACATCGAAGTACTCGAGCTGGCAGAGGCCGACAGCATCGAATCCACGCTGCTGAAGACCTAACTGCGCTGGGTGGGTCACGTCTCCATCTCCTTCGACCATCGCCTTCCCAAGATCGTGTTCTATGGCGAGCTCTCCTCTGGCCACCGAGACAGAAAGGTGCACCCAAGAAGAGGTACAAGGACTGCTTAAAGAAATCTCGGTGCCTACCCCATTGACCACCGCCAGTGGGCTGATCTCGCCTCCAACCGTGCATCTTGGCGCCTCACAGTTCGACGGGCAGCAACCTCCTTTGAAGAAGACCTCACTGACAAAAGACAAAGGAGGAAAAACCCAACACCCAACCCCAGCCCACCAATTTTCCCTTGCAACCGCTGCAACCGTGCCTGCCTGTCCCACATCGGACTTGTCAGTCACCAGTGAGCCTGCAGCAGACGTGGACATACCCCTCCATAAATCTTTGTCCGCGAAGAAGAAGAAAGACATAAAGTGGTATATGTGAGTAGCAAAAAAAATGGTTGAGGACCACTGGTATAAGTATTTGTGATTGCTTTCAGTGGCTTCTTTTTCTCCAGACACAGTTATGTTATGCTTATTGAGTAATCGAGCTGATCTCCCATTATATAATTGAATTGTTGTCAATAGTTTAATATTTGCATGAAGCTGAAACCCTAATTTTAGTAAGTTTCTCCATTGAACCATAGAGTTTATATTTAAGCTGTTATGTTTTACCATGGTACATTGATGCTGTACTGAGTACAAATGAAAATCATCAATCGGGAAAATCATAATTTCCAAAAAAAACAAATCAGTGCTTATAAGTAATGAAGCTTTTTGTATGTAGAAATGTTCTTAAGACCTGTCACATTAATCCAAATGTAGAATGTAAACAAAAATGAAGTGCATTTACACAATGCACCTCAATATCTGAATCTCTGCCTCAGGAAACCTGCCAACTTATTTGTATTTTAATATTTCTCTTATTTGTTTTCTTTCCAGTTAAAATGTGATTTTTGACATCCATTTTAAAAATATTAAGGAATGATTACGGTGCTTTTTGATAATTTGTTAATTCTAATTCTGTAACTGTGGTTATGACTTTGTTTTCTAATAAATAAAATATGAAGTCCACTCCATTCATTTGCCACACAATCAAGTCAGTCCCTTTTCCCACTCTTTCACCCGGCCCTGCAAAATGACTTTCCCTCCTCTGTCTATCCAATTTCCTTCTGAAAGCCTGATTAATTCTAGTAGTAGTGCAATGAGTTCTGGCCACAACTAATCTCTGCATAAAATTAAGATTTCCTCACCTCTGATCCTCTCATAAATTTGTGTTCCCTGTTCCTCTCTATCCTATCTAAGCACATCATCATTCTGTGGAATGAGAACTTAAGATCGCTTCCCTTTTAACATATTATGAACTTAGTCTGCCCTCTCTTGCTGAAAAGAGATGACATTTCCTGTTGGTCTTTAGATGCTTAAACAGTAAATTAGATACATCATTAATTAATGAGCATTTTCATTTCTTGTAGTTAAGCATGAACTTACCTTTTGATTTAACTGTTTCACTGCAAAGCAAACATTATAAATCATTCCATTCATATAGTTTCCACTTATCATGTCCAGCATGCAGAAACAAGGAAAAAGTCATTCTTTGGTATAGCTTCATACCTCAAACTTTTTTGTCACATTTAGAACGTTAAACAAAAGTTTGCTTTGTGATACAGAATTGGCTTGCCCGCAGAAGGTGGTGTTCCACGGGGATCAGTTCTGAGACCCCCTCCTCTTTGTGATTATTTATAAATGACCTGAATGAAAAAGTGGAAGTGGTGGGTTTGTTGATGACACAAGGGTTGATGGTGTTATGGATAGGCTAGGGCAATTGTTTTCAACCTTTTTCCCACTCACATACTACCTTAAGTAATCCCTTATTAACCACAGACCACCTATGGCATAGGATGCTGGGCAAGGGGATTGCCAAAGGTTATAGAGGGGCATTGATAGGATACAGAGCTGGGCTGAGAAATGGAAGATGGAGTTTAATTTAGAAATGTATGATGTGGTTCATTTCAGTAGGTCAAATTTGAAGGCAGAATACAAGGTTAATGGAAGGACTTGAGCAATGTGGAAGAATTGAGAGATCATGGGGTCCATACCACAGGACACTCAAAGCTGTCACACAAGTTGATAGTGTTAAGAAAATTAACCATGCGATCAAGCATGTGTAAATTTTATAGGAGCACAGTTGTAGTGTGAATCTGCATGCCTCGCCACTCTGCCTTCCTTGTCTATCCTTCTATTGAGGGAGAGGCAGAGGGGTTCCATTCCAGCCCAATCAAGTAAAGTCAAGAAAAATGTAACAGACTGGGCACTGGCTGTCGGGCTGTGACAAATCCCAGATGTGTTCCCAACCTTTGTTGCAGGTGTCTTGAATGTTGTATGTAATTGTGGTCTGTCAAATGTGGGGAGTGGGGATATGGCTCGGACTCGACGGCAAATCTTGTACGTAATCAGTCACAAATTACGGTTATCTATTATGGAAATAGTTTGAGTTTTGAAAATTTATAATTTTTTTTTAAAAACCCATGGGATCAAGTTCAGGAGCTGTGAGGTAATGTTGCACATTACCATAAGACCACAGTTAAACCCCACTTGGAATATTGTATTTAGTTCTGGTCACCTCACTACATGAAGGAATGGGTGTAGAGGGGATTTGAAAAGATGAAGTTTGGATTGAAAGCCTGCCTTTTGAGGATAGGTTAAGTGAACTTGGTCCTTCCTCCATGGAGTGACAGGATGAGAGGAGACCTGATTGAGGTGCATAAGATGATGAGAGGCATTGATAATGTGGATGGCCCACAGCCCACCAGTCCCTGGGAGATGCATTGCCCATGATTCTGTTCATGACATTATAGAGCATTTAACAATCTCCCATCTGTCTTATCCATATGTTACATTCTTACAGAAGCTTATTAGGCAATTATTAGTATTTAACAGGAGAGATGTCCTGTGAGTCTTGCATTTACGCAAAGCATTTTCATATTGAACTCTTGAAACAAATTCATATTACTTTTATATGGAGTGAATTTACATTGACTATTCAGAAGAAATAAAAGCTGAAGCTTTAATTTCAATGCAGCTTGTTAGAAATCTTTTGAAACTTTTAGTTTTTCAAGTTATTCAGCAGATCTTTTCTTCCCTCGGGTAGAGATTAGAGAGGACGTAGAGGAATTTTGCCTTGTGTTCACTCACAGTGCAGTGCATTGCTCAATTGCAGAACAAGTCAGAATTTTAGATGCTCAATTTATGCATTAATATGCTATTGCAATCTTCCCTTTATTGAGATTAATCACGTTGTACAGAACCTCGTTTGACAGCAGGATATATCAGTTGATCAGCCAACCAATTTATGGCTCGCTGATTTTCTATTTGCTAGGATTAAGCATCAAAATGCTGGGAGAATCAGGCACGCTATGCTACTTCTCCGCAATATGTTCCTTCAAGTAAAAATGCTTTCAAGGAGCCTACGCTCACAGTTTTTCCCATTTACACTGTTTTATCACGTTGACTTTTTAAAGGTTACAAACCCTACAATATTTTAAAGGAGGCACTGGTTGGACAGATAAATGGGAATGGAATCAGTCTGTATAAACCACATTTACAAAGGTAATTGATATACTGTTTATATCAAACATGCCATAGAAGATGCAGGAATAATACCAGTGTGGACGATGAGAAATGCTGGAAATAGTCCATATTAGGTGGCATCAACTAAGAGAATAAAAAAGAGTCAAGACTTTGCTATCAGCTACAAGTCTGTACTTGCCGTTGATTAATGATACATGTTCTTTCTGCCTCTGCCAGGCCTCTGAATGACAGTTCTCTTTTCAAAGTTGGCTCCAACTTCATTGGCCAAATCCTCACTATTGAGATTGGATTGAAAGAGTCCACCCCCTCCATACAAATGCTGCCAATTGAGGTTCTCTGCCTGTGAAACCTCCCTGAAAACATGAGAGCTTGTGAAGACACGTGCACTCTGAGTGAAAAGCATTCAAAAACATTCCAAAAATGTTAATAATATTCAAACTTTTTTTCAAGCTTTTGACATTAAACCATGAAACTAAAATATACTTAAACTAACAGATGCAATGAAGGAATGCATCAAATGCTTTTAAGGGAAAAAAAAACTACATAGGATGAAAATCTAAATTAAAACTCAAAATGATGAAAATACTCATCAAATTGAGTTTTCCACATTTCTGTTCCATACAAATGAAAAACAGAAAAGACTAGATAAACTCAGCGTGGTGATACTCACATGGACAGTTATTAGTAATGCACAGAACTGCTTCAAACACTCCACAAATTTCAGGCCAATGTTTCAATTCAGTAATGTGTGGTTATCATTGGGAAAAATTAGATATATGTGCAAATGGGTGAAGTAAGGAAAGAACCAAAACTTGAAGGGTTATCTGATTTAATGAGACGGTAACAGAGCAAGTGAAGACCTGAGAAGAGATGTAATTGGCAGTGTCAATTCTTCACTAATAGCATTTTTTTTAAACATTAAAAACATTGGTGTTCGCCTGAAATTATTTAAGAGTTGGTCTAAGAGTGCTCATTAAGTTTTCCTTTAACTTTGTGAGAACAACATAGGAAGTGACGGACAGAGAAGTAATAGTATGAACGGAATTTTGAATTAAATTTAACAAGTACCGGTGCCTTCGACGCATCCTGGACATTTCATGGCAGGACAGACTCACCAACACAGAGGTTCTGGATAAAGCTGATTCTCTCAGCATGCACCTCCTGCTGCATCAGAGATGACTTTGGTGGCTTGGCCATGTACACCATAAGGAGGATGGTCGCATTCTCAAAAAGCCTGGTGTATGGTCGTCTGGCTGAAGGACGTCAACCCACCAGCTGGCCACAGCTGCGGTTCAAAGTTGTCTGCAAGCGTGATCTGAAATTCGCTCACATTGATGTGCTCAACTGGGAGCTCCTTGCTGATGACCATGGCCACTGGAGAAGCAGAAATGGAATGAAGAGCAGTGAGGAAAAGCAGACATGCCAGCTGGAAGACAAGAGGACACAAAGGAAGCAGAAACAACAGAGCCAGTTGACCACAACTCTGACTTCATCTGCAGCAAGTGTGGCAGACATTGTCACACCAGAGTAGACCTTTATGAGCTATTTCAGATGCTGCTCTGAAACCAACTGACTATCCATTGTCTTCTGAGACAGAAGGATGCCTATCTCTTTCTTCTTCCACAGCTGAGGATTTCATTCACTGCAGACATCACAGCTTGATTGTGTTAATTCCAGCTCTTGCACTCCATCTCCACCCTCACAGAATCAGTACTCCCCTGGTCATCATCTTCAAGAACACCAATCTCCATAGTTCTGACATAACATGAGAACATCTTCCTTTTCCCTCCCCTCCCAGCACATTAATTGGCACCAGACATTTCTCTCCTTTTTGTGATGGCTTCCTACAGCAGGAGATACTATTTTAGCTTCTCTCTATCCACTGCCCAGAAACAGAAATATGTTTATTAAAAAATGTCCTTACAGGAAGCAAGTGGGAAATTTAGATAGGGTGGCTGTGGATTGAGAATAGAAATTGGTGGGTATTTTTTTTTTACTAAGATGGAAATGGAGATATCCAGAAAAGAAAGGAAGAATAGAGTGAATCTGAGGGCAGGATAGAAGTTGGTGGCAAAAGTGATGAGATCTGCATGTGTGTATGATCGAGGGACCTAAACAGCCCTTCCAGATGAGACAGAGCCAACTTTGTCTATTGCATGCAGTGCTCTTGATGTGTCCTCCTTTTCATCAACGAGACCAATTGTAAACTAGGTGACCATCTTACAGAGCACCTGCACATTGTCCATAGGGGCCATCATGAACTTCTGGTTTCCATGAAGGCCTGTCTGTCCTCAGCAGTCTCCATTGCTGGAGCGAGGCCTAATTTAAACTTGTATGCCACTTGAATGGTATGAAACATTGAATTTTCCAATTTCAGGTAACCCACATTAGTCCATCCAGGCTCTCTCTTCCTTTGTTCATCCTTTCCAGTCTTCCCTTGCACTTCCCTCATTACCACCTGATTTCACTGTTCATCAGTCCTCTTTTATATGGTTCTACCCATTATCTCCCACCCTCTGTCTCTACCCCTCCACTTCCCCACCCAGTTCTTCTACCTTATCTCTCCACTGTAGATTTCCACTTATCAGCTACCAATCTCTGTTATACATATACCTCCCACTTCTATATAGTGGCTCTATGTTCTGCTGTAGGATCTCCATCTGATTCATCATTTTACCTCCACAGACGCCGCTTGATCCACTGAGTTCCTGCAATAATTTATTGTATCATCATCTGCAGTTTCTTGTGTCTCGGTAGTCAACTAGCTTTTTATTTCAACCGTATAAAACGTATTCATAGCTTACTATGTGGTTGTCTCTTCATTGAAGTGAAATTTGAATTAAGTGAGCATTTAATAAACCATCTCTGTTCGGCCTGCAAACCTAATTTTTAGCTACCTGTCACTTCAAATCTATTCCCTATCTATGCCACTATCTATGCCTCATTTCCTCATCAGAGAGTCAAAATCCTGACCTGCAAGTCCAATTGTGTAGCCAAAGTTTGTGTGCAACTTGTGAATGAATTTTTATGAATATAATTTTGTTGAATAAAATTGGGAAATTGCAGCATGGATATTAAGTCTGCAATTTTTTATTTTGAATTCCATGTGCACCTGATGATTTAACAGATAAAGAAAGACAGATCTGGCCAATGAAGACATTTCCATAAAGGGCATGTACTATACTTTCATCTAGCAGCAGGCTTTCATTGTTCATTTGAGAAAGCCTGTGAATACCAGCCTTTGAATCTGTTTTGGTTATCCATTTTAAATTCAGAAATTAGCCCCTGTAGGACTTTGTCTCATTGTCTTTAAACACTGCCTCTGCTCAATCCCAACCCTAATCCCCTTAATGTGTTCATGAGGCTGCCCCTCTCTTTTGGCAGCTGACTGCAGCTGAACCCCACAAATGCCAGTCTTCCTGCTCATTGATTGATGCCCAACACCATCCATGAGTGCACCCCATTCCCTGAGACCTATTTGATTGGTTTTCTTCCACGTTTCTGATCATAGCAGAATGTCAGAGGAGAGGCCTTCAGTGTATTAAACATTCATGGATCTATATCACTCATCACTGTGAGCCTTGGATACAAATTAATTTTGTCACATATGTTCCATGAGAAAACCTTTGATTTTTCTGGTGCATCCCACCAACTTAACATACCTTTATATGCACCAAACAATTTCCAGGTACTCAATTAAGACTATCTTGACTGAGCTCAACAATTTCAGTTATTAATTCTACTATTGTCATTTCCATATTCTCTGCCTTTCTAATGTTTACATAACATTACATCTTACTCTTCATTTTTCCTCTATTTTACCATTTATTCTTTAAAACCTTCTATGTGCTCACTCTTCCTCTCCCACACCACCACTAACTCCAATTTTTCCAATTAAAAGTTCACTGACCTGAAATTTTATCTCTTCTTTTGACTGCATTGCCTGGCCGAATGTGATTGCATTTTTTGGTTTCGACAAAGTTTGTGATTGATGAAAATTCAGGGTAACACAGGCATGCTTTAGCTGCCTGATCAATATCCTTGCTCTGAGTAAAACACTAAAAGTCTGCAGATGCTGTGATGGTAGTAAAAACACACTGAAGTGCTGGAGAAATTCAGCCGGTCTTTTCATGTCCATAGGAGACAAAAATATGTTACTAACTAAATCTCTGAGATTTCCTGCTTCTGGCTTATTCTGCATATTCCTTGAAGAAGGCCTCAAGCTAAAATGTTGGCAATATATTTTTGTCTCCAATGGACGCTGAAAAGACTGGATGAATTCCTCCAGCATTTTTGTGTATCTGTGCTCTGCAGAATTCTGTACAAAATGACCTGAATATTCTGAGAAGCTGGCAATAGAGGTTTTAGATCAGAACTATACTAAAACCCACGTTATCCGGAATTCAAGGAAAATAAATAAATTAAAAAAACAGAAATTTAAAATTGGCACACCTCACCATTAGTTCACCAATCACGTAACAAGTAATCTCAAGCAACCAGAAAATTCACTTATTGGGCATCTAGGTGCCGAATACCAGGAGTATTACAGTATATGGATGAGAAAATCGCAGTAATTTTGTTTGGGATTCACTCATTATAGCAATCAATACATGTGATAGTATGGATTCTATCATCAATGTGTATATGTACAGTTGGTAGTGTAGGATGACTGTGATTGGCTGAGAGCGTAGCCACACCTACTGACAGGTCTTAAAGGATTGCTCCTAGCCAGACCAGGTCATTCTGGACTGGTCGACCTACTTGTGATATGCTCCAGTCTTTTAGTTAATAAAAGCTTTGGTTTGGATCTTTTGACGCGCATTACAATACACACCGAGGAGAGTGTCAAATAAAGATTGGTGTGACTTCTAAATTTTTTTTTTAAATTTAAATTTAGATATACAGCATGAAAAAAGGTAATTTCAGTCCATGAGTCTGTACCACCCTATTTACACTTAATTAACCTACACCCCCAGTATATTTTGAATGGTGGAATGAAACCGGAACCCTGGTGAAAACTCGAGTAGACATGGGAGAATGTACAAATTCCTTACACACAGCTTGGGATTCGAACCCCTGTCCTGATCGCTGGCATTGTAAAGGCATTGCGCCAACCACTACGCCAACTGTGCTGCCCCTACACCAACCGTGCCACTCTTAACATACTTCTACTTAACACAGCCTACCTTCAATGCCAGTGACTAACCTCATTCTCCTCTATGGCCTAGCTTTCAAGCATCCCACTGAATCAAGCATTGCACTTTATGCCCCTTTTACACCCGTCGCCTGTTTCTGACAGAATGGACAGTTCAAGCCTTCATTGTGACTTCCATGCTGCTACCAACGTTATTCATATTTTGCGGCATTTTTCTTCCAATCACTGCATTGTAATGTTCTGGTATAATTATCCCCCTAATTATCAACAGATACTGTTTGTTTTCAATATATTTGAAAGTGCTGCAGTGCATCATATGGAAAACTGCATTGGTTTAGAAAAGGTGTGACTGCAAAAAAATTCCTCCCTCCAAATGCAAAAATAAGAATGACAATTTTAGATAATTATTAACCATTTTTAAAAATTCTGTTTGGTAAAGCTTGAACAGAAAAAAATCCAGGAAACGCAATCATAAAAATCTTTTATTTTTATGATGAAACATTTCTTACTGATCTGCATGTGCACGTTCCAGCAGGGACTGATTGTTTACATAAGCAGTATTACAATCAAACGTTTGGAAATGACACTTCCTGCAAAACAAGAGCTGAGACCAATGTGATCAGAGGACTGCAATTTTCATCCGAGGATAGTCTTATCCCACTTCAGTTTGATATTGCATGAAGAATAAATATATGAGAATAATAAGGAAATTCTTGTGGAAAGGGAGGAAACCGAGGGTAGCGTTAGATCAATTAGCAGAGAGGTATAATCAAGGTGGTTTGCAGTTACCAAATTTTAGAAATTATTATAGAGCCGCACAATTAAGGTATTTATCAGATTTTTACCAGACAAGGGAAAAACCAGACTGGACTAAGATAGAACTAGATAAAATAGGGGAGAAGGTACCGGAACATATACTTTATAAGTGAGAAGAAAAGCTGGTGCAATATAAAAACTCACCAGTACTGCATCATTTACTTAATACATTGAAGAAGATGCACTTAGAAAGGAAAAAAACAAATGACCAAATACCAAAATAATTATTGACGCAAAATCCACTAATCCCTTTTACAATAGACAACCTTTCCTTTAGAGAATGGGAGAGAAAAAGAATCAAAAGAATAGAAAATTGTTTTTTGGGAAATAATTTATTAACATTTGAACAGTTGAAGTACAAATATGGAATATCTCAGGGTACAATGTTTGCATATCATCAATTGAAAGCTTATTTGAAGGATAAATTGGGAAACAGCTTGAGATTACCTGAAGGAAGCAGCTTTGAATATGTGATTACAAACACAATGATAATTAAAAGATTTTTAACTAACATGTACATTAAGATGCAAGAGAAGGAAAATGAAATAAACTATAAACCTAAAAAGAAGTGCGAAAAGGATCTAAACATAAAGATAAAAAATGAAGTATGGGAAAAGTTATGTTCTGGATCTATGAATAAACACAAGGTTACACATGATACAGTATAATTGGTTACAAAGGGTATATGTTACTCCTCAAAAATTAAAAAAATAGAATTCAACATTATCGGATAGATGTTTTTGCTGAAAGAAGGAAATGGGAACAACATTACATGCAACTTGGGCATGTACGAAAGTGAATACGTTTTGGGAAGAACTAAATCAGATACTAAATAAAATTACAAAAAATAACATACCAAAAACCCAGAGATATTTCTTTTAAGTATCATAAGAAGTAAAGAATTAAGCCTCAAATTGGATAAAGTGCAAGAAAAATTCATTATGATAGCCTTAGCGATAGCAAAAAAAATGTATAATGTCAACTTGGAAAATGGAAGAGAGCATGAGAATACAGCAATGGTGAATGGAAATGAATAAATGTATTCCATTGGAGAAAATAACATATAATTTAAAAAATAAAGTCTCAATATTTGAAAATATTTGGAAACCATACATGGAACATATCAGAGAGAACTTGCCTACGACCTCCATCCCCTAAAATGAGAATGAAAATTATAAGATGACAAAACGACTAGATTCAGTGGGTAATAAATAGATGACACATTTTTCTTGTTTATTTTCCTTTGTGTGAAGATATTGTTTTATGGTTTTATTGTATATGTTGACTATTTATGGATTTTGGAGGGGGTGGGTAGAGGGGAGGGAAGGAAAGGGGGGAATAAAAGGGGAGAAAAGACCAGTGTGTAAATTTAATGAGAAACGTTTGTACATATTTTGGTTGACATGGTTCATAGTGTGAAAAAAATTTTAAATTATTTTTAAAAAATGAATAAATATATGAATCTGCCTTAGTAAGAAATTGAGTTTTAAAGTGAATGGAAAATTATCAAAGAATGCTGAGAGGTTACTACCTTTTAAAACACAAAATGTAAGTGGACAAGCTTTCATATCTTTTCAACTCGTGTGGAGCACTCATGTTAGCAGGAGGGCCTAATTAGTCTTTGCTGCGACTATCTCCCACTGCCACATCTCAGCACTAATCTAAGGATTGCTACTACAAGGGCTGAAATGTGAACCACAAAATGAGCCACTGTGAAAGTACCACAGGTCACTGAATCTCATCCGTGGTATTGAGGTAAGTCCTTACAAACAACCTCAGACAGGCCTTAGGCATCCCCGTTCAGGGCATCTATCACAGATATATCATCAGTTTTGCTCCTAATTCCAAGCAATGACAAATTTTTATCTCAATGGGCAAAATGTTAAAGTTTGGGTTGGTCACCTGCTGCAAATGACCTATTGCAGCCAATGAAATCAAATTTGTTCAGAATTTAGAATTGACAATCAAACTAATTCATCTAGTTGGCATAAAGTTTGTAAAAGACTGAAAATGTTAACATGATCTTCTTTTGTTTATTAATTTAATACCATCAATGCTTATGCTCAAGGATCAGAGAAAGCCAAGTGTTCCTCTTCCAATATTATGACTGGGCACACTCCAATTGGATGACATTAACATTGACTTCTCCACACTCCCCATTCTCCCTCTCTTTCCCCATCCCTCTGTCTTCTTTACTTCCTCTCTCCACTCCCTTGCGTATCCATTCACAGAGCTAATCTCCCTTTCCCTGTTTGCTGGTGTACCCTTCTTCCCTTGTCCACCCATTACTTCCTGCCTCTGCTCCTCCCCCCAACCATTTTATTCAGGCACCTGTCTACATTTTGCTCATACCTTGATGAAGGGCTCAACCCCTAAATGTTGTTTATGTATCTTTATCATTACTCTATAAAGTACACTGTTTGACCTGCTGAGTTCCTCCAGCAGTGGGTTTGTACTCCAATCAGTTCTTTCAGGCACACATGGATCTGCCTAACCTGGTGGTCTTTGAAAGGAATGCTGTCATCAAAAATGTAAGTTAAAATTATTCAACTGGGGTTGTTTTCTGCCTCCACATAACCTCCAGCCCCTCCTGACAGACTTCATTATTACCCCAATCATTTAACCTCTTCACTAACAATACTCCAGCATAGTTTCCCAAAATAAAGAAACTGCCTTTGAAAGTGTTCATGGTTTGTTGAGATCTAGGAAATCAATTTCCTGCAACCCTATTTTGGAAATAAGTACTATCCAATGAACTTGAATCACATCTCGTTCAGATATGATTGAATTTACAGTCCCATATCCATGGCCTTAAAAGTACAATTCCATTATTTTGATGATCATATAAATTATGTATACTTTCTCAGTCACACTGTTAAGATTTCCAGTTGTATTAACATTTTGTTTTCTTTCCCACATACTGTTCTTCTAGTGCACTGAAAAATGCTAAGCTAACCTAGCTGATTAACAGTTTACCAGAGGGGATGAATGATAAACCTCTAAACAACATCACAATTTTTCTATAGTTTCTATTTTTTTTAAAATAGGAGGCATAAATGTGAAAGGTGGATAAATACACACAAGAAAGCTGACTTTCAGATTTTTACATGTATTTTCAGACCCTGCTTCATGTATAGCAATGTGATTCTGCTTTCTCTTTCCCATGTTTTAAGATCAGCTTTTTCATTATAACTGCAACAAATATTTCAATATTTCCTACTCATCATTTGACCGTGTTTTTCCTTGCTATTGCTGAATGCTGTAGTTCTTAATTAGTGTATGCTACCAAAATATATTTTTCCAACTGACTGGTAGCTCATTGGAAACATGCACAATGTAAAACCTTCATTTCTTTCTCTATTGATCTCTCCTATCTCTACCACCCATGATAAGGTGCTACCCTATGAACACTAGGAGGTGCTCTTGCACTTTTCTTGGACAAGAATCAAGTTTCTATTTCAGGTCCATCCAGATATTGTTTCTTTCCCTCATGACAACAGTGGAAATAAACAAAATGGCCCTGTTTTTCAACTACAACAAGAATAAGTACGAAAGCTTAGTACTTTAACAATTACGTGAAAATAATTTCCAGCATGGAACACACTGTAGAAAATCAGGTAGTTGATAAACCATATGCTCCAACCATTAATTAAACCACAGCTAGGTATCTTATGTTTTAATTTTTACATGTGGTTGAGAATGAAATCCTTTTGGGGCCCAGTTATTTTAAGTCTTTGCTAACCTTTAAAATTATTTTCACCCAAAATAAATTCTGTTAATATTTACAGGATTTTTTTATTATTTCAGACTGAGACTGAAAACCTAGTTGTGCAATCCACTTGTGATTTTTGTCCATCAAGTAATCTCTTTAAATGAAAATATTAAAACAGAACATTCACAATTTCCTATTACTTTTGACAATCGGTGAATATTTTTCTAATGTTAAGTGACCTGAAACTTAGCTCTGTAATCACCAAAACATTATGTGAGGAGTGAAATAAAAAGCGAACATGCTAGATGTACTCATCCTCTGTGGAAAGAGGAACAAATTCAACATTTCAGGTTGATCACCTTTCATCAAAACCCAAACTTTGTTTTAAATCTTCAACTGTTGAAACCAAGTGATATTAATTAAAAATTATCTTTAATGTCACATGCATTCCTCTTCTTGAGTGTCAATTTTAGTCTTTTGATACCATTGCCAAGGTTTTGGTACTGCTTGGCACAGTTCTCACTTAGCTGACAATCAAGAAAAGGAAAATTGCATTTGTTCTAGTGTGAAAGCCAGTTTAAAGAACCAAAATGCCATCCACACCATGTTGGTGTCACATCAAGTAGAATGCTTCATTTGAGAGGGTATTTACATACTCAAAATCAACATCAAATGATAAGATTAAGAAAAAAACAAGAGAAAAAGAACAAGCCCTAACCCTCCCCCACCCCATCCAACCCAGGAAAAAAAAGGAGAGAAACAGTCACTAGAATTGAAGGGAGAAAAGGAAAAGGTTTCATTGGATTCATTCATCTCCTGCCAAGGGACAAATATCCTGACTTAACTGGAATCCTAGGTGGTTCCCAGATGCAGGCGGTTGAGGCCAAGGGGAAGGGGCATCATTAAGAATCTACACCTACATATTGAAGATATGTTCTCCAAATTTTTAGAAAAACATTGTATTTTTTCCTAAGGTTCTAAGTCATTTTCTCCAGGAGAATACAAGCATATATTTCTGCTTTCCAATGAGTCATATCAAGAGAGGAATTAGATTTCCAGGAACCACTATATACTTCTTGGCCACAGCCAGTGTGATCTGTAAAAATTCTAATTGGTGTTTCGACAGCCTCATTTTGGGTCTTAATTTGAGAGGGTATTTACATGCACACACTGAAGAGCCATCATAATATATTCAGAGCAAAATATTAATTGGTCTGAGATGCTGATTTAATATCGGTGTTGATATTTGGGAGTATAATAGTCCAGCTAATTCCTTCTTGCTTCTGAATACTAACAGTTGCTAGTATTCAGAAGCAAGAAGGATCTCTGTCTCTTTCTCACATAAAGAAACTGCAACAGAGAGGGAAAAAAAATCATAAAGTGCAAAAGTATGAGTCTTTAAATAAGTCCATGAATGAGTTTGTCTTTGAGGAGTCTGATGGTGGAGGGGTAGCTGATCCTGAATCTGGTGGTGTGAGTCTTGTGGCACCTACATCTCTTTCCTGATGGTAGCAGCAAGAACAGAGCATGTGCTGGATGGTTTGGATCCTTGATGATTTCTGCTGCTCTCCGACAACAGCATTCCCTGTAGATGACCTCGGTGGTGGGGATTTTGCCACTGATGTCTTGGGCTGTGTCCACTGCTTTTTGCAAAACTTTCCATTCTGGGGTATTGGTGTCCCTATGCCAGACCATGATGCAGTTGGTCAGCACACTTTCCACCACCTACCTGTAGAAATTTGCCAGGGTTTAAGATTTCATACTAAATTTCTGCAAACTCCTGAGGAAGTAAAGGCGCCGATGGGCTTTCTTCACGATGCCATTAGTGTGTTGGGTCCAGGAAAGATCCTCTGATATAGTGACTCCCAAGAACTTAAATTTGCTCACCCTCTCCACTTCTGATTCCCCAATGATCACTGGATTGTGCACCTCTGATTTATCCTTCCTGAAGTTAATAATCAGCTCCTTGCTTTTGGTGACATTGAGTGTGAGATTGTTGTTGGTGCAGCCAAGTTTTCAATCTCCCTCCTGCATGCTAACTCATCACCTCTTTTTAAACATGGTACCGACAGGAAATTTGTAAATGGTTTTGTTGTACTGGGCCACATAGTCATTGGTATAAAGTTAGATCAGGAGGCTGAGAATGCAACCCTGCGATGCTCTGGTGCTGGTGGATATCCTCCTTACTGATTGTGGTCTGGTGGTGAGGAAATCCAGGATCCAATTACACTGTGGGGTATATAGGCCCAGATCCTGGAGTTTGCTGATCAATTTTGAGGGGATGATGCTCCACATTGTGGACAACAATAGTGGGGAAAAAAAGAGGCAACATTTCTGTCAATGACCCTTGGTCATTTTTTTAAAACATCTGTAAGTATCCAACCATTAAACTGAGAATTTCTAATGAAGGATTATGGGCCAGACACATTGAATCTGCTTCACTCTCTGCAGATACTGGCTTATAGGTCAGTTTCTGGTTGCTCTCCTGTACTGTTGTTGGAATTCTACGTGTTTGCTCATTTCTGCAGTTGTTCTACAGAAATAGATCTGTCAGCATCATTATGCGATTAAACATGCTAAATTCAATAAAAGTTAACGTTTCTCCAGCTTCCTGCATGAAAAAGGGTTCAGCTTGAAGCTGTCTATCATAATCCCCAATTTTTTTTCAGGAAGCAAACCTTTTTATAAAAAAAATTGTTGTCCAGTGATATTGATCCTCATCAATATGACCTTGCAGAGCATTAAGTGCAATTAAAGACAATTCTGGATATGATTGTTGCATGATGAAGCCACAAAGTAGTTTTGAGCTGTTTTTGTCAGATGATAATTGTCTAGATCTAATTTCACCACAACATGAGTGGCATGCTGAGCCATTTCACAGAGCCATTAAAATTCAGCTGCATTGCTGTGGATATGCAATTTGAAATAAGCCAGACCAGGTATCAGATTTCTTTTCCTGGAGTATTAACAAGGCAGGTGGTTTTCTGCAATAATCTCATAGCTTCTTCAACACCACTCATGATAATTATGTTTAGAGTAAAAATCCATTATCTAGTAGGCCTGGGTGATGTTGATGATGTGGAACCAGCAGATTTTCTGAACTATTGGTGTAGCGGTTAGCACACCACCTTTTCAGTGCCAACGATCGGGACTTGGGTTTGAATCCCCTGCTGTCTGTAATAAGTTTGTACGTTCTCCCTGTGTCTGCATGGATTTTCCCTGGGGATTCTGGTTTCCTCCCACCATTCGAAGCATATTAGGGATGTAGGTCAATTTGGTATAAATTGGGTGGCATGGACTCATGGGCCAAAATTTGTTGTTACCGTGTTGTATATCTAAATTACTACTTCAACATTCATTTTATTCTTTTTTTTAATTCTTACACCTAATAAGGTTAGAGAGACCATGAGTACAAGGCCCCACCTTACAAAATTCTGGATAAGTTTAAACAGGCCACTGGAACCAGGGCCAGTGAGTTTTAAAGACTCTGTGGGTGCAAGGAATGCTGGAACCAGTGCTTCACTCAGCACAGAACAGAGGCCCTCAAGAGTGGAAGGAAACACAGAAACCAGCATCCAGTGAGCCAAAGGCTGAACTGTCAAGATTTCTGAATAGCCAGATGATGAATTATTGACTGTTTATTCCAGAATCCTTATTAGCCACTGAATCTAAATGCTCCAATTGCTGCAATGAATTCATGTTTCTGGATCATTAATCCAGAACTCTGGAATGCTTATGCAGTCATTTATTTACTTCACTAATATTTCTGACTCCAGTACATCCCATTATTTGTTCAAATGGAGTTCTATGGTCATTGATTGTATTGGAGAGAAGGTTTACAGTCCAGATTACATTGCTGAAGGAGGCAAGAAAAGGGAGGAGGGTTTTGTCAGAGTGTTTGAGTGAAAGTCCTTGTAGTTCCAGTAGTTTTGCATTATGTTGTTTGAATCCTGAATGTGATGTGGATGCAATCTCTCACTCTTATGTATATCTACAATGTTAGTGATGCCTTTTGTAAATGCTTCCAGCAGGAAATGAATTTCCTTTACCCTGATTAAGAAAACCTTTATAATTTTATAGTTCTGCTTCTATGACATGGTCTTATTATAGATAAATACCTGGTAGCATCTGGAAACAATGTGATTCTGGGTATGAAGCTCAGATGGAGATGGGAGAGGGTACCTTTACTTGTTTGGTATCGATTACCTCTTGGCCCCTCACTTACCCTTTTCACCCTCCTTTTCATGCTTGCTATCTTCCTTTGCACTTTCATCTCAAAACGATCCTAATGTGAAAAGTTGACTGTCCATTTCTCTCTCTATTCTCTACTGACTGACTTGCTGAGTACCTCCAACCTACCATTTTCTCAAGATTATAGCATCTGCATTTTCTTGCCTCTGATACATTATATTTTTGTTTTACTTAATGCCCATTATCTCTACACCTTATTTTTCATTTAAGTTTAGAGATCAGCAATATTTTGCACTCTCTTAATAGTTTAACTTGATGCTTGAAATGCATTAGTTAAAATGTGTTGTTTGACTGACATTTGATCTGTCAACAATAGATAACTGCTTTGTCGAAATCTGCGGACAGAACTTGAAAATCAGTGGAACAAAACGATTTTTCAAGGAAAATTAAATTGTTCATGAACTAATTGGGGTATGAAGAATAAATGGCAAAAAATAAATACTCCTTCAATGCAATTATATGCTAATAACCCTAAGATTAATTATGAGCAATGATTCATTACGTGAGGAGGAAAAGAGAAATGTAGTCATAAATAAAATAGAGATAAATATTATTAATACAAGCTACAGAAATAATAAAAAAACCAAGGAAAGAAGCATGAGGAGGCTTGGAACAATTAAATTTTGGAAAGATAAGGATTTAAATTACTAAGCTGATGTGGAATCAGAAATTCATGCTCTGAAGTGTTGATTAACACTGGGAGTTTTTAAAAGGTAGATTCTAAAATAAAAAGATAAAAATAGCACATACAAAAACAATTTTGTTTCAAAATTCTGTTGATAAAAAGGAGATCAGTGAAGAACTACAATGGATGAAGATGGAGATACTCAAAAAATGAATAATAAGCTTACATGTTAGCTCACACAATGCCTTGTTTTCCATACATAATTATCAAATTTGTTTGAAAAATAAAATATGAAAGGCCTGCGATTTGTGGTCCACAAATTTAATTCCAGCTTGCCCCTCTTGCCCTGTGTGTAATGTGTGAAGGACACAGGACTTGATCAGTACTCTCTGGTGATATGTAACACACACCTGGACACCATTTCCAGCCATGTTTTACTTATCAATGAGGACAGCTCCTGCTTCTCCAGGAGGCAAACTTCTACTTAATTTAAAGGGGCTCTCTCTGTTCAGCTATGGGAACCCGATGAGTCAGAAATTTCCTTTAGTTATATTCTCACCAGTTTTGCTTCAGAATAGGGATGGCGTGGTTAGCATAGCAGTGAGTGCAATGCTGTTACAGCACCAACGATGGGGACCTGGGTTCAAATCCCACGCTGTCTGTAAGGAGTTTGTACATTCTCCCGGTGTCTGTGTGGGTTTTCTCCAGGCGCTCAGGTTTCCTCCCACCATTCAAAATGTATCAAGGCCCATTGGTTAATTGGGTGGCACAGGCTTATGGCCTGAAAGGGCATGTTACTGTGCTGTATGTCTTTTTTTTTAAATTCCTACCCAAACTTGTAATGACGCTAATTACACCAACAATGGTACCAAATTCGTGACCTTTGTGCAACACACTCTAAAGTCCTCAATCATCATTCACCTGATTTGTTTTACAAGAGGTCACCTATCAGAAACTTGTCAATCATCTGACCTAACACCCCTACATCTAATCAACTAATTCCTCCCCTGAACTGAAGGTTAACTCCATCTTCCTCCTGAGGAATCCTTAAACCTCACATCACACACCCCATTCCTGATTTAGAACCTTTCTCCGCCCCCCCCCCACCCCACCGCATTCTTTGACGTCCCCTTTGCACACCTGCCTCCAACGCCAACATTGCTGTAAAAGCACAGTGCTAGAGAAACTCAGCAGGTCAAACTGTACATTATGGAGCAAGGATAGTAGGCTAACCTTCTCCCTGTACTCTCTCTCTCTCTTCCCCATCCTTCTATCCTCTTTTCTCCAGCTCTCCAACCCCTTCCCTCTCCATTCACAGATCTATCCCCCTCCTCCCCTTGTTTGCTGGTGTGCCCTCCTTCCCTTATCCACCTATTACCTCCTGCCTGTGGGAACATGCTCTTCTCGCTGCCCCTTCCCCCCCCCCCTCACCATTTTGTCTGGGCGCCTGCCTAAATTTTCACTCCTACATCGACGAAGGGCGCAAGCCCAAAAAGTTGGTTCTGTATCTTTGCTACATAAAGGACACTGTTTGACCTGCTGAGTTTCTCCGGCGTTGTGTTTTTATTTCAATCACAGTTTCTGCAGACTTTTGGGTTTTACTCCTGTCAATGTTGCAGTGTTGGCTACTGCCTTCAGTTTTATTTGTACACTGCTGAAGTTATGCCCTTCCTTCACACATTGTGGTGTCTGATGCTTTTGAACCTTGCTGCAGACCAATGAGCAAAATGGTCATTGATACATTATACAGCAACCATAATGCCTCATGATACACAATATGCACAAAACACCTTAAAATCTACACCAACAATAAGGGCATTAAAAGTTATAAAGTACCAGATTTTCACCAAGAAATTAAAATGTTTAAATTTGGCCACAAAATAAACATCTATATAAATGAAAATAAAATTTTATCAGGGCCACCATTTTTCAGAAGGATGTCAAGAACAGGTTGAATACAGTTCATATTCACCAGATGTACGAGGAAATCAAAATGTGGATACTTTTTAAAACAAAAACCATGTTCTTTTATTAAGAGTAAAGAATAAAGGAGGCAGGTTCAGTTATGATGGCATTGTAAGTAGAAACACAATGCTAAATCTTGCTGTTTTTCTTTAATAGAATCTCTCAGGAACAGATGACACTTTACAAGAAGAAACCGGAGGTAGTGAGTGGGATGGGAGTCAGGGAGATGGGACATAAAACATAAAGGCAACTTTAATAACAACTCAATAATCTGTAACATATTCTTCATTGAATATTCATATAATAATATGCTTTCAAAGGAACTCATTAAAGTAGCAGATTAAATTTTTCGAAGTACTTTCATTTAAAAAATGTATGCCTATCAGGGGATCAACTTTAAAAAACTGAATTATGATCTCTAAGGCAATAGTCACTCTCTATTGATAGAAGCAAAAACTATTCCTAAATGGTCTGTGTTCCCATATATTTGGAAAAATGACATAAATTGAACATATATTTCTGTTATTAACATTTTTAAAATAATGAGCCTCATTTCATCTTTATTACTTGTATGTGGTAAAATGAAGAGATGAAAACTTCATTTTGCATGCAGAATTTACAGTGTACCAGTTCCAATTTCAATGGCTCTATGAACCATTTTTTTGGACCCATTCTTATTTCATCTATATCTGTCTTGAAAGATGGCAATAACAATTTTCAGCTTCCTTTTAAGTAATGCCACCTGGCTAGTCTTTGCAGAAGAGTAATTTAATTGTCAGTCAACATTTAATAAAGTCATTTCACACTGATTATACCAAAATGACCCTGCAATATTTCTGCTCTTTTGTAGGGCCAATCATTCAGGTTGTGCAATCACTTCCACTCATTCCCTGATAATAATCGGCCCCATAATGTGTTATTTAACACAATGAGTGGTGATGACAATTTTTTTCTTTCCACAAGAGTCCTATCTGTTACATCAGCAACGTTGCACATCCTATAGCAGAACAAGCTCGTAAAACCATGCGCCTCTTCATCAGTGATTGTTGGAGGAAAAACAATGAGTTCATTAGACACTCTGTTCCTTCAGTCGCAGTGAGGGTTAAATGCAGATCCTTCTGAGTGCTCAATGTAGTTCCACTTGCATTCTCTCTCTCAATTCTTCAATTATCTTGTCCCTCTTTGAAAGCTGTAATCAATTTAAGTTGCCAATTGAAGGAACTACATAATGCTGATTTCCAATGAAAAAAGCTCTGAACTACATTTTTGGTCATAACTACCTGCCATTTTCCCAAATGCAGTATCTGCCTGAAGGCCAGTTAATGTTATTTAG
This sequence comes from Narcine bancroftii, assembly GCF_036971445.1. Classification (NCBI taxonomy): domain Eukaryota; kingdom Metazoa; phylum Chordata; class Chondrichthyes; order Torpediniformes; family Narcinidae; genus Narcine; species Narcine bancroftii. The sequence continues at coordinate 10,119,159 of NC_091474.1, read as the reverse complement.
GCTTCAAGTAGTGCCTGTAGCCTGCTTTGCATATGTCCTAAGACCTAAGTAATGAAATGTCTCCATAGAAACCAAGCACCCAGAGTGATACTGTGTGCACAGCATGTGTAAAAGAGGTGACTTGAAACATTTTGTTTACATCAAGCTATTTTCCATTGCATGTTGTTTTCCCTAACAGCACTCGTTTGTCCTTGCCAATATTTTGTCATTCCTAATTTCTTGGCACATCCAGAATATTGAGACAAATACTCTTTCCTTTCTTATTTCTGGAAGAAGGGAAAGAGTACAGATTTCCAATCGTCAAATTGCGACAGAAGCAGACCCTCGTGCCCACAGATACACGTCCAGCTGTTTGAGCACGTGTAGTTTGGTATGGAAATCTCAAAATTATTGTTGATCATTCAATAAACCTCTATGGACCGTACTGTTTTCAGTATTCCCCATCGCATGAAGAAGAAATATTTGGATGGATGTCAATTCAAGCTATTTGCAAATTAACCCTCCAGCAAAATATTTCAAAGATCTTATGTTTTGTTCTATTTGGTTTTAATATTGTTCTAAGTCATAGTTACTGCTTAACCAAAAAAAATCCTGTTTGTCCAATATAAAAACTATTGAAAAATGCAAAAATTTAAAACAATATTTTAAAAAATAATTTGTAATGTTTCAGTTTGTACATGCATGTTCAAATTTTTACTTGGAATTCTTTACAATATTTAGCATTCCATATAACTTAGTGCTGACTACAAGTTCATTGCTACTGTACCCAGCTTTATTTGCCTATCCAGCTGAAGCCTTGTTGCTGACATATCTTTTATTGATAATCACTATTTCTGCAAATATTTTACTACAAATTAAGTGAAATTATGCCCACTTTCTCACAGCAATAAAAAATATTTAGATTCAATCTCTTATGTACACAAATCAAAAATTATTGAATAAAACAAATTTCTCAGGAACACATATCATTAACCCAGTACTTCACAATTTGAGATAATGTCCAATAATGATTTTAAATATTATTTAAGTAATCATCTGCAATTTCTGCCAGGCTCGCACCTTAACCAGAAAATGCCCTGCAATAACAGAACAATTAATCAGGGAGGATCTGCATGGAACATTTTCCAATCACATTGAGTGTGATTTGATCTCCTCTTCAAGAAATGAAACCAATCAACTTCAAATTAATGACATTTAGATCAATGAAGATATTGGCCTGTGTTTTCCCCAGGGTGGAGATACTAAGATCTTTGACCCACAGCAATTCCTCAAAGTTTTAATGGAATAGCCTAAATTAGAACAAAGTTTATGATCACCCACGAGATCAGCCAACATTATTCCACAATACTTTTCCCAGCATTATGCAGATTAAATATTTTGCCTCATCTCAAAACACTTACTTGAAATGCATTTTGATTTTGATGGTAAACTATCTGATTAGTTGAGCTGGAAGATGCAGGAAATTACAAAATGTAATTTCCCAACTAGAGAAGATAGTAATTAGGATTAAATTAGCCTGAGCTCTCCAAGGTAGTGGAAAAATCGATCAGGATTCATGTTCTTATTTAATAACAAACTATGGAAAGTGTATACACTTGAACATAGGCCAAAGTTTGGAGCTGTTTTGCTGTAAAAGTTGTAGTAATTGTTTGGCTCATTGGCATTCAAGGGTAAACCTATATTAATTAAACACTATAATGAATATAGCTCTTCAGAAAAATCACTACTCAAGTATTACAAATGATTTTTAAAAATGTATATTTTAACAATTTCAGGATTCAAATCTTTTATTTATATGAATGCATAAAAATTGTTCTTGTTGCCTACGCTCTTAAACATGAATAATTCCAAATAACATCCTTCTACAAATTATCTCCCCAGAAATTTATCTCTGTTCACAACAGCATTAATGGAGTTAAAAGAATGCATTTCAGAGGTAGGGTACATTATGACTACGCGGTCCATTTAACACAAATGAGTAGGATTAATTACTGGGCACTGGCAATTGGAATGAAATCAGATTTTGGTTGGGGGAAGGTCTTGTGAGAATTAGAACTTCACCCAATAAAAAAGATTGCAGTTTCTAAAGCATAAATAAGTAAATAAAAACCTGCTAAAGGAATGAGGTGAGTCAGGCAACATCAATGAAGGAAAATGGATAGTCAAAGTTTCAAGTCAAAATATTGCTCCCAGACTAGCATTAGTAGTTGTGTATGTAACTTGCTGACATTTAATAATTCCCCAGATATTTTCTTCTGGTTTGGCAGATTTTACCCAGACTTTATTTGTTCTAGTTTAAAAGCAACCAGTAACTCAATTCTGTAGTACATAGTTTCATTGCCTTTAAAAGTGCAAGTTTCCATATCAATCTTCTATTCAAGCATTCTATTGAACGAATATCACTACTTGTCTTGATTTCCTGCCATGGTTAATTGTGGCTCCTCTCCCATTTACCATTTTATTCTGTTATCAATGTGAGACAAGACTGTTATATTTTAAGCATAAATGTGACAGTGTACTTTAACGTGATATGTCAAAACATTGATTAAACTGTAGTGTAACTCCAGCATGGATTCAAATCCATGTTATACAGTGGGTTTTCAAACACCATTTTAACACTTTTTTTAAATTTTAATCTGAATATATTATTTGCTAAGAATATGCAGATTTGAGAAAGTTCTAACAGTTGAGATGGATTTTACACACTGTCAGCTGTATATTCCCTTATCAACATTTCAATTTTGCAGTAAGTTGTTCAGATTTTCCTAAAAGTGAAACACAGAAGTCTACAGACACTGTGATTGTAGTTAAAAAAAAATACAGTAAATGCTGGAGGAACTCAGCCGCTCTCTTGGCATCCATAGGAGATAAGGATATATTACTGACGTTTCAGGCCTGAGCCCTTCTTCAAGGTAAAGTAGGGAGACATCTGAAGAGACTGAGAGAGAAAGGGGGGAGTCCAGACCAACAAACTCAAGGTGTTAATTGGATATGATAAGAGGAAAGGTGAGAATTGAAAAGAGACAGAGGAAAAAGGGAAAATGCTAGCAAATGTGGATCACTGCTGGTAATGCAGACCCCAAAATTTGGCCATGTAATTACAGCAAGTTAACATTTGATGCTATCCTTCAGAATTATCATGTCGATATCATTTAGAGCCAAGACAGTGAGATGGGTGGCTTTGTTTGGATGTTCTCTGTGCAAGCATGACTAAAACCCATGGAGGTTCCCTATTCCTGAGACATCAGATAGGAACTGTTTATTTGGGATTGGCTCCATGACAATGAGGGTTCCTTACACAGAGTTCAATGGACAATAACAGAACAATGAATCAGGGAGGATCTGCATGGAACATTTTCCAATCACATTGAGTGTGATTTGATCTCCTCTTCAAGAAATGAAACCAATCAACTTCAAATTAATGACATTTAGATCAATGAAGATATTGGCCTGTGTTTTCCCCAGGGTGGAGATACTAAGATCTTTGACCCACAGCAATTCCTCAAAGTTTTAATGGAATAGCCTAAATTAGAACAAAGTTTATGATCACCCACGAGATCAGCCAACATTATTCCACAATACTTTTCCCAGCATTATGCAGATTAAATATTTTGCCTCATCTCAAAACACTTACTTGAAATGCATTTTGACTTTGATGGTAAACTATCTGATTAGTTGAGCTGGAAGATGCAGGAAATTACAACATGTAATTTCCCAACTAGAGAAGATAGTAATTAGGATACCTTGCTTTTTTTTAAAAAAAACTTGATTAACAAGACAATTAAGTTGTCCAAGTGCAAAAACTGAATTAAAGAGCACAGGGCATCTTCTTTAACTCGGACATTTCTCTGCTAAAAATACTTTGAACGATTAGGTTTTAATTCATTGCAACTGCTCTCACTTTTCTCGACGTCTGCTTCCGCCGCCCGCCTCACGGTCATTCAGCTTGTGGGCGCCATTGGCCGCGAGAACTGGAGCCAATGCGGTGGCGCGAGGCCTCGGCGACCACTCCAGCCAATGGGCGGTGACGGCGCGGGCTGGGCGGGGCGGGGCTCGAGCCCGTCCTCGCGCAGCGTCAGCCGCTGGCATTTGCCCGGGAGCCCTCGACCGGGAGCGATAGAGAGACGGAGACCCCATGTAACAAAGAGCTTTGCACGGGTTGTTGATATTGTTACCAAGTCAAACGCGAGTTATTTCGTCGAAAGGCCGTTTTAAAGGCAATCTGCCCGAAATCAGAGCAGATTTTGCCTGGATGGCGGTTTTTTTGGGGGGGTTTAATCTCTATTTCTTCTCGGTGCAACTCTTCACAGAAGGGATGAATTGCTCAGTTCTTTTTACCATATGGTGGCATCAACTGGCAGGCTGAGGGCAGCCTGGGCACTGGAGGTCACACGCAAAGGCACCCTCAGAGGATAAAATGCCACCAATGTGTAGTGTCCTTCAGCTTTAAATAATGGTCTGCAGAATCTAGAGGACTCCAAAGTATGGTGATAAATCAACTTGCCTGTAGTTTGGCCTTTTAACCCACATCTAAATTGTAGGCCTAAATCTCTGTTCTGAATGCATCTCATGCATTGTACAGGGTGGTGATGATGGCGTCACGAAGGACCTGAGGCAGCTTTCCTTGGTCCCAGCAGAGCATGAAAAACTCATGCAGTTTGGTATGCAGAGCTTTGCCACCAGCCTTCCAGACCTCTGGGGGGGATTCCATCCATACCTGCTACTTTGCCACTTTTCAGTTGTTCATTTGCCTTATATGTCTCTTCCCGGGTAAGGACCTCATTTACATACGTAGGGTGTTTAGAAGGATTATAAGATTGCCTGTCCCGCATCGGACTTGTCAGCCACCCATGAGCCTGCAGCTGACGTGGACATTACCCCTCCATAAATCTTCGTCCGCGAAGCCAAGCCAAAGAAAGTGGCACTATCATGCAAATGAGTAATTGCTTGCAAGGAAAATACCTTGAGCACACTGCTCACTTCTCCAGTTCTGAAGAAACGTTAAATCCACGTATACAGGCTGCTGCCAAACCTGCTGAGTATTTCCGGTGCTCTCTCTGCTTTAATTCATGACATTTAATGTGGGTCACACCGTTTGGGCTTCTTGTCACTCGCTGTGATCCCATTCCCATTTGGGAGCAAAACCATGCAGAAAGTTGCCAACTCTGATCTAATTTGTACAAATTTCGACCACATCACCCATTGCCTCCAGCTGCTCTACTCGGCTAAACACAAAAAAAAAGGAGCAGGAATAGCCTTGCAAGCTATTCAATACAATCATGACTGACCGATGCTTGTCTTAAATGTATGCCAGTGCCCCATGACCCTCAATTGTTGATACCTGTCTCCTTAAATCCATCTAAATGCAGGTGTTTCAAATAAATTTCTGCTGCACCCTTATTTCAAATTCGTAAAGCTAATTAGTTAAATTTTACATAAAACTTGAAAGACACATGTCCCTTTTTTCCTTGAGATTGATCATAACAGTGTCTTTGAATTTACTCATTAGTCTCCACAGAATGCATGACAGCTATGGAGCATTGGAGTTGTGTAAAGTTTTCTCTTGTTTCAGAAGATTGAATGTTTATCAAACTGAAAATTTAAACTGAGAAATTGTTAAATCATAAGATAAATGAAAGCTGATTAAATTGCAGGTGAAACCAGCACTGGGTGGGGGTCTTCAAACGTGGGCTTAGCTATTTAAAAATGTATTGAGAAAGCACTTCTCACTTATTTTTGGTTGTGGTTGCTGGGTCTTTTAAAATGTTCTAGTAAGGTGTGAGTAGTTCAAAGCTTGCAGGCGCCTCAGATTGAAGAGACTGCCATTCGTGCGGTACCGGATGTAAACAGCGTCTTCATTGTTGAGGTCTTTCATTGCTTGTTTCAGCATCATGCTGAAGAAGATAGTAAAGAGGGTTGGTGCGAGGACGCAGCCTTGCTTCACGCCATTGTCAATGGAGAAGGGTTTGGAGAGCTCATTGCTGTATCTGACCCGACCTTGTTGGTTTTCGTGCAGTTGGATAATCATGTTGAGGAACTTTGGGGGACATCCGATGCGCTCTAGTATTTGCCAAAGCCCTTTCCTGCTCACGGTGTCGAAGGCTTTGGTGAGGTCAACAAAGGTGATGTAGAGTCCTTTGTTTTGTTCTCTGCACTTTTCTTGGAGCTGTCTGAGGGCAAAGACCATGTCAGTAGTTCCTCTGTTTGCGTGAAAGCCACACTGTGATTCTGGAAGGACATTTTTGGCGACACTAGGTATTAGTCTATTAAGGAGAATCCTAGCGAAGATTTTGCCTGCAATGGAGAATAGCGTGATTCCCCTGTAGTTTGAGCAGTCTGATTTCTCGCCTTTGTTTTTGTACAGGGTGATGATGATGGCATCACGAAGGTCCTGAGGCAGCTTTCCTTGGTCCCAGCAGAGCATGAAAAACTCATGCAGTTTGGTATGCAGAGCTTTGCCACAAGCCTTCCAGACCTCTGGGGGGATTCCATCCATACCTGCTGCTTTGCCACTTTTCAGTTGTTCAATTGCCTTATATGTCTCTTCCTGGGTAAGGACCTCATCCAGCTCTAGACTCAAGGGTTGTTGAGGGAGCTGGAGCAGGGTGGATTCTTGGGCTGAGCGGTTGGCACTGAAAAGAGATTGGAAGTGTTCTGACCATCGATTGAGGATGGAGATCTTGTCGCTGAGGAGGACTTCGCCGTCTGAGCTGCGCAGAGGGCTTTTGACTTGGGGTGAGGGGCCGTACACCACCTTTAGTATCTCATAAAAACCCCTGAAGTCGCCAATGTCGGTGCTAAGCTGGGTTCGTTTGGCGAGGCTAGTCCGCCACTCATTTTGGATCTCCCGGAGTTTGGGCTGAAGATGGCTGCATGTGAGATGGAAGGCTCATTTTTTTCTCTGGCCAGGAAGACTTTGCAAGGTGAGCCTGGTGCGTAGATCACTTCTTTCAGAGCCAGCTCTCCAGCGCATGATGTCCTGTTTTGCGGAAACTGCCAAAATGTTTGGCCTGGAAGTCAGCCTGAAGAAAACTGAGGTCCTCCATCAGCCAGCTCCCCCACATCTCCATTGGGCACACTGAACTCAAAACGGTCAACCAGTTTACCTACCTTGGCTGCACCATTTCATCTGATGCAAGGATCGACAAAGAGATAGACAACAGACTCGCCAAGGCAAATAGCGCCTTTGGAAGACTACACAAAAGAGTCTGGAAAAACAACCACCTGAAGAAACACACAAAGATCAGCGTGTACAGAGCCGTTGTCAGACCCATGCTCCTGTTCGGCTCCAAATCATGGGTCCTCTACTGGCATCACCTACGGCTCCTAGAACGCTTCCATCAGCGCTGTCTCCGCTCCATCCTCAACATTCATTGGAATGACTTCATTACCAACATCGAAGTATTTGAGCTGGCAGAGTCCGCAAGCATTGAATTCATGCTGCTGAAGATCCAACTGCGCTGGGTAGGTCACGTCTCCAGAATGGAGGACCATCGCCTTCCCAAGATCGTGTTCTATGGCGAGCTCTCCACTGGCCACCAAGACAGAGGCGCACCAAAGAAGTGATACAAGGACTGCTTAAAGAAATCTCTTGGTGCCTGCCACATTGACCACCGCCAGTGGGCTGATCTCGCCTCCAACTGTGCATCTTGGCGCCTCACAGTTCGGCGGGCAACAACCTCCTTTGAAGAAGACTGAAGAGCCCACCTCACTGACGAAAGACAAAGGAGAAAAAACCCAACACCCAATCCCAACCAAGCAATTTTCCCTTGCAACCACTGCAACCGTGCCTGCCTGTCCCGCATTGGACTTGTCAGTCACCAACGAGCCTGCAACAGACGTGGACATACCCCTCCATAAATCTTCGCCCGTGAAGCCAAGCCAAAGCGAATGAGTAAGGTGTGAAAAGATGCGGATTAAAAGGGGGTAATTAGAATTGAGATGCAGATCAACAACAATTAAATAACAGTGGGGTTGAGGAACTAAATAGTCTGCACTTGATTCTTAGTGCTGTAATTTCTTGAGAACATGTTCTCCACATTATTTTTGAAATCTGCTTTTTTATTCTGGGTGGGAAGCTCTAGTTTTTACAACATGTGATCCAAAGTCAAACTTTATGCAGTTCAGACATACTTTCTTGAAATGAATCAAGACCTACTGAAATCTGGCAAATGTAGTATTTAAAACTTGGGTGATCATGATTTTGTTCCATTAATACATCATTATGGATATTATTTTTAAAGATTGGAAGGGGGAACTCTTCTATCATATCCAGATGTCACTGCAACTTTTTGAAGGATGGCATAATATTTGCAATAGTTGGAAGACTTTTCTACTCTTCCAGTCTAGAAATTATTTTTGCTGGGTTCTTCCACATTGTACAAAGAGTCAGAGATGATTGGTAAAAACAAATATTTCAGATATTTTCTTCATCAGTTGTTGTGAGCTCTTTATTTCTTTCCATTAGTTATTTGAATTCAAATTGATTGTGTCTCTTACAGATGACAAATCTAACCGGGAAGGAGATCAGCATTTCAAAATCTGATTGGAATGGTTATATTGATGTCATCAGCAAGATATCACTCACTTGCTTCCTTCCCATGATGTGGATTCAGCATCATCCTCTGAATAAGAAGATAAAAATGAATTGCAAAGATAATCTTTTAAACTGTCACTTTTCTTAGGTAATTGCCCATACCCAGAGTGAACCTTCATTAAAAAAATTATAGAAATATGAAGAAAATTAGCTGAGGCCTAAGAAATAGATTCATATTTGCAGAACTGAATGCCACATTTTTAAAAAAACAAGATATTTTCTCATCAAATACATAAAATCATTGGATGAAGTTTATCTCCATCAGATTTTCTTCCTCTTGCTAAAGATTTTGTGTGTTTATTTTTTGACCATAGAGTAGGAGAGCCTAGAGGGTAACAGGCTTTCCTAAGAGAAGAAAAGATACATACTCAAGCAAATTTCCAGTTTATGGAAATCAGACAATGGTATTAGATTTTGATTTAGGGAGCCAGACAGTTTGCCACTCTTTGCTCAAGCATCTCAAACTAGTTTTCTTTAAAATTGATATACTCAATCTATATTGGCCAACCAAAAAAATTATAGAGTGGAATGTTCAACGACACAAGGTGTGTGAGTGACTGTTTTGAACACTATCTTCGCCCGTGAAGCATCGAATGAATGAGGTCTTGGTGTTACTGAATTGATAACTTTTTTTTCCATTTGAGTGGAAGGTAAATAAGCTGTTCAGAACTGAGGCCGGCTTGGAGGTGGGGAAGCATTGTGGTGCAGAAGTGATCAGGGCTTGATGAAGGTAGTTTGGATGCTGAGTTTGGCTCAGTGAGAGGATGGCCAATGACTAAAGGGTTGGGGCCTGAAAAAGGTCCCATTGATTCAGCCCTGCAGAAGAATAGTTAGGGTCTGGGAGTGGTTGATTGCTTGAAGGGGGTTCATCAGATGTTTGACAGCCAATGAAGAGCCTAACCAGGGATTGGTAAAGTAGTGGGGTGTGGATTTTAAGTGTTAATGGATGATAGGGTGGGAGGACCAGAACAGAGTCGGCCTCTTTAATTGCAATTTTGTAGGGATTTATTTTTATTTGAATCTCTAGGTTTCTCTCTTCCACCAGTCAGCACATTTCTCTTTTATTGATCTTGATCTTGTTTTGGGTTTTCATTCTGTGCATTTAGATTTTAGTATTATTCTAAACTGCCTGAGATTGTCCGATCTTGGAAGCTAGGCAGGCTCAGGTCTGGTCAGTACTTGGAGGGAAGTCCGCATAGGAACACCAGGTGCTGTAGGTTTCTGTGAAGGGCACTGGACAAAGTGGTGATTCTCTGTCTGCCTTATGGTAGACAAAAGTTAAAGAATTTCATGTATGTTACATTCTAAATAGAGTATTAACATGACGAGCCTAAAACGTGGGTTATGTATCTTTATCTTTGTTATCAAAAGTACACTGTTTGTACTCCTGATTTTCTCCAGCATTTTGTTTTTACTTCTGTATATTCTTGAAAACTTATTTCGTCCTCATTAATATTTCCAAAATGTCTACTTTTGTATCATCATTTCACTTTATCCACATCATTTCTATGAGGCAAGTTAAATTGGAAGAATTAAGAAGGCCAACTATTGTAAGGTCAAGAATATGTGTGGAGGTATTACCATTAAAATCTAGCTGATCTCACATTACGTACTGAAAAGATGCATTTCAAAATGTCTTCAGTAATTTTAAGTTTTGTAAAATGTGACTTTGAAAGATAAAGTTCACCATCAAAATGTTTGTGAATCAATTTGGAAGAAGAAAAAACAGAGCGAAGTGTCATTCAATGTGGGAAGTTGAATAATATGGGTTGCTGTGCTGACCGACCATGGTTAGCTATTACTCTTGATGTTTGTGATTCAGAAAGGATTCCTTATTCTGATACAAAATTAATTCCAGATTTATTTAATTTGATTAGAAACTGACATTTTGGTGAAATGTATTTAGGCTCGTGGTCATGCATCTCTAGTCAGCTGCTAGCCTGCTGCTTAGATCCAAGACCCTTGGCTTTTTGCCACCACTTCCTCTTCTAACCAGCTGTTGAACAAATCCAGGGTAAATGTAAGAAAGTGATTTCAAAAACAGAGAAAAAGTGTAGCAGAAAATAGGCGCCACTGATCTGTGTGAAATTATGCTGTTCATTTAGACTAAATGGTTCCAAGCACAATCCACATTTATAAATATAGAAGCAATTTGATAAGCATGCTATTTTTTTCTCCTTGAAATAAACAGAAGGTAACTACTGAATTTCTCAAACAAAATAAATGAACTGATGACTGACTTTTGTTACAATCACTCAAATTATTTATTGACATCAAAACAAATCCAACCAGACAAAGTTTTTGGGGCCTTTTGTGGTATGTGAGAAACTGTTCTCCAGGTTCCGATCCCGTGATAGCGTAATTCTGCATTTATTATGAGTACACAAAGTTGTGATTTAACTTCACTGAAGAATCAAAAGACTTGAAATAAGCTCTTTTTATTGAGCAATCCAAGTAAAATTGAATAGAATGCAGCCAGTGTGACTTTAGACAAACTTGGCTTCTGTGTCACAACCTAAGAGTGAAACCCGTTTGTATAGATTCTTTGTTCTACTTTAGAAATTTAAATTGGGAACATAAATTGAGTGTCAGAAAAGAAAGAAATAATTGGAAAACTGGATTTCTTTGCTTTGAACTTCCCTAATGACATAGCAGACTTTTAATTTATCTTGCTAGAAACAGTTTATTTAGTTAAGATACATTTTGTGAAAATAGTTGGCATTTTTGATAGATGAAATTTCAGAGCAGTAACCTCTTCCTTGTCTCAAAGCAAACAACATTGTAACATTTTAACATGTTTGAAGCTTTTCATATCTGTTTATTGCAATACTTCTGAAATCGAATTGAACATTTTACTATGGTTATTTCTGTTGCAGAATCTGAACAATTACAAAAATGTAACAAAAGAAAAATATGGCAAAAGAGCTCCATTCCCAGACGTAAAGCAGAGAGACTGAAGGTGCTGGGAACATTATCAAGTACAGAGATCTGGAGTTTATTCCACTTTGTTGCAAACTACAACCATAATGTGTGCAATAGCCAACTGCATGCATTAAAGGAGTTTCTGAATTTTGTAAGTGTTCTTGGCATTACTGCAATATAATTAAATCTCTTCCATTGTATCAAATACTCTGTCCAAATGAACATTAAACGCCACAACCCTAATGCAGAAGAGATTATCCTTGACTTACGGTCAGGTTAGCAGGTGCAGGGCTGGATGTCTCTGGGGGTGAGGATGGTTTGGGTGAGAGTGGGTTGGGATGTGCTGGGATGGAATGTATGTTTGGCTGTCAGTACTATGACCAGATTCTCAATCGCATAATTAAACGAGGTATGTTGTCATGAGATTCTATGGATTCTTGGGTGAAAGTTGAACCCGCAAATTAAAGACAGCTTGCGACACAATATTGGATTAACTTCCTCGCATTGCATCCAAAGAAAAAAAAAATGACTGACTGAAATAAGTATTTTACTGTATATAATACAGAAAATGATTGAAACGTTCAGTTCTTAATAATAAAGAGAACAAAGGGATTCTATTTTGTAATATTTTGCTACACTATTTTACTATTGACCTTAAAATGTGATGTATAAAGTTTTTAATGTAGGCAATTGGTGATGCTATCTTGGATTTTGCAACGTGAATGGACATCCTCAACCAGTAGAACTGCTGCCTCATAGCTTCAGTGATCTAGATTCAGTTTTGACCTCTGGTATTGTCTGTGTGGGGTTTGCATGTTCTCCCATGACCACTTAACTTTCTTCCAGTTGCAGTTTCTTCCCACATCCAGAAGCTGTACAGGTTGGCATATTACTTAGTCACTGTAAACTGTCCCTTGCATGCATAGGGGGCTGGTAAGAACTTGAAAATTCACAGAATAAAATGGGATTAGTGTAGGATTGGTGTTTCACATGGTGGGCTGAAGAGCCTGTTTCTATGCTGTGTTTATCTATAAATATTATGATGGCAAATTATGTGTATGTCAGTGAATTTGTATTTGGAAGGAAACGTGGCCATTGAACAAATGTGCAAAATACAAATGTCCTTTATTGGATAGGTTCAATTGTTGCAGGTGTTGAAGGGTTTGTGTAATTTTGCTATTGTTCTCTGAATCTTCATTTGCTGCCTTTGTGTGCCTTTTTCTTTCCCTTCTGAATTACTTTGAGGAAACTTCATCACAAACAATTATTTTTGGAGTTATGGCAGCACTTAGTGTTTTCCTTGATCCATCCTTAATATGCAATTGGAGTGCCAAATTGGCACCAAGCATCTCATAAGGAAAAATCTCAGTCAGTGTTGGAAAGACACATAGTTGTCATCAGTCATTCACTATAATCTAGAAAAACAGAGAAGCACAAAAACTGCAGATGCTGCAATCTTGAGAAAACAACAAGAAGCTGTAAGGACTCAACAGGTTAGGTAGCATCCATGAATAGAAATGGTTAGACACGTTTTTGAATAAAGACAATGAAGACTAAAGTGGGAAAGGCTAATATCAAGTATTTCAAAAGGAGGGAAGAGGGTGTTGGTGGGGAAAATACAGGGATGGGGCTAAGAGGAAGTAGGGTGTAATTGGGTGAATTTGACTTTCTTATGAAAATACTGCCTCAAAATTAAAGAATTATTGCAGCTCTGGGGAGACAAGTTGGTAATGTGTAATGCAATGCAAATTTGAAATTAAGTGGTAGTTCTACAGAATCTTACAAAGATTGAAGGTAGCCAACTGACTCGTTCAAATTATTATCCACTATACCACTAATTTTTGGTGTTATCCACAAACTTACTAACCATGCTGACTGCATTGTTAACCGAGTCATTAATATAACTAACAATTGGGCCCAACACCAATTTCTGCTTCAGAGGCCTCCAGTCTGAGTCAGAACTCTCTACTATCACCCTCTGTCTCCTACCATCAAACCACTTTTGTATTCAATTGGCAGCTCACCTTGGATCCCATGTGATCTGATCTTTCAAGCTATCTTTCGGGAAGTACCTTGTCAGGGGCTTTGTGAAAGTCTGTATAAATAATGTCAGTTACCCTGATCTCAAAAATCTTCTTGATCACCTTTTTTTAAAAAAAAGCTCAATAAAGTTAGAGACCTGATTTCCCACACCCAAAGCTAGACTGACAATTCTGAATCATTCCTTGCTCCGAATCCCCTCGAGGACACCTATTGTCAATGTTAAACTCACTGGCCTGTAGTTCCCTGGATTATCTTTACAGCCTTTTATAAAATAAAGATACATCAGCCAACTGCCAATCTTCTGCTCTTCACCGTGCTTTTTATGGAATTCCCCGCCCCTTAAACTTCAAAGTTCAAGTTTATTGTCAGGGTTTCTAAAATTATTTTTTCTGCGGGTCAGGCAGAATTTCTAATTACCGGTGATTGTCAACTGATCTCAAAGAAAGAAAGAACTGTAACCTTCCCCTCCTTCTATCAGAGAACTTTCTTACCCCTCTGCCCTCTCTCCCTGTCATTTTTCAGCTTCTTTCCCTTCTTCCCCTTGTCACCTATATCCACCTGTTATCTTTTAATTCTGACACTGCCTTATTTTCTGCGCTCCTGAAAAAGGGTTCCAGCCCAAAATGTTGACTGGCTTTTGCTTCGATGTTGCATGTCCTGCTGTTTCTCAAGCACTTTTGTTTTCTGTACTGGACCCCAGCATCTGGAGATTTCATATTTACTTTCGCCTTGATTATTCAATTTTCCCTTTAGAATAAAGCATGACTGGGAGAATTGGCAAAGAGCATTCAAGGCATGGCAAGCTGTTGAAAGGGAAGGAGCATGGGAAATTGTACTTTCAACATGAAATAACATACCTCAGGTTTGATTTTGGAATCCTCCATGCTTCTTGAAATTGAACTCATGGTGTCTGGCTTCCCAGCATATCATGTATTATATTTTTCAAGTGAACAGAGAAGTAGAGATAAAGACCATTATGTTCAATAGTTTCTGCTCCACTGCAAAACACAGCTCTTATGACTGGTCCAGTTATACTAAACATCCATCTTCCTTGTGGGTTTTTGATAGATTCCATTGCTTTTGACGTATCTTGAGAAAACAGGAAATCATTCCTTCTTTCCACTTTCTGCTACCAAGGATTCCAATGAAGTGAGCTTGGCATCTGCTATCTCTTGATGTTATCATTTGGAGTTTTTCAAGTTGTGTTCATGTCTGTTAGTATCTCCTGAAGCCACAATGCACCTGCTGTTTCAAGAAGTGCAGACATGAATTGGAAGCTTGCTTCAGCTAGTACTACTCACTTTTGACATTGAATTCCTGCTGGTGTAAAAGCAAAGTTAATGCTGGCTGGACACAGAATTTATTCAAATAACCAGGCAGCGTGAAATTGCCGTACTGTCTGCATTGCAATCAAAGGAAATGGCTGTTTTCAGGGCTTTCCCATTTAGTTCTTCCTTTGTTAAAATGTCTTTCTGGTATTTTGTATCTCAAAACAGTGTACAAGTAGTATTCTGTTAGTTTTCTGTTTGAAAAAACACTTGGGCAGAAGTTTTTCAATGCATTGGATCAGTAGTTTGTGGGGGTTCATGCCTGATTCATGTCATGGAAAAGCTATTTTCTAACTCACATCATGTTTAATGTATTGTGCGCATTATAATTGCAAATCCTCATCCCTGAATTCAATATATATATATATATATATATAAATAACTGAGAAGGGCAACCGTATCACTGTGATTCCTGTCACTAAAAGTGCCCTGTGAATTTGAATTGGTTGAGTTTACTCAGTACAGGTGTTTCATGAAATACAGCAACTATACCTCTCTGATGACCAGTATGAAGAACTCCCAGACCCTTTGCTGGTTATCCAGGCACTATGTTAGGTAGGGAGAGGGCTTTGAGCAAACATTGAACTAAGAGCAACAATCTTCACAAACTGCCTAGTTAGCTTATAACAACAAGTGATTGGCATCACTCAAACATGTTCCTTGACTGCTGTGTATAATCAAACATGTGCTTGGAGCACCACAATTATGTTTGCAGAGGTGCATCATGCTTGGTGGACCGACACTTCCAAAAATTCTATGCTTATGACCAACTGGGTTTTATGTTAGACTTCATCCCAAACATATAAAAATAGATTTCTAGCACTGAATCACCAGAAATCAATGTTTGTAAATATTTTTGACAATGGTTGTATTTAGATCTCCTCCCCCTTAAAGTCATTTCCCCCAATGATATCTATAAAAATAACTATCAGGGTACAGAATGTATGATGGAATATAGGCACTTTGATTAAACTCAACCTGCCAAAATAAAATGGTGATCATTGTCCACATCTTCAATTGAAATAATGTTCTATGTTCTGTGTGGTACAGGTCAACATGAAGAATGTTGAAAAATTTGTCATGGTAATCTTTTCAATATCCAATGAAAGCTGGATTCAGAAATCAACAATTTATGAAAAAGTGAAGGAATTAGAGAGGACCAAGAACAATATTGTTATTGAATAGGAATAAAGGTAAGTTCAAGATTTAGGCAGCAAATTAGATTTTGCTTCCAGCAGTACAAAGCTGCACTTTTACATTTTGATGTGATGTTTGATTCACAGTGTTTCATTTCTTTAGTTTTGATTGTTGATCTATCCTTGTTTCCTGTTGCAAATAATTGATAGATAGCTTTGTAATTTTATGCGTGCAGCAGTAGTAAATGCCAGTGTAACTTTAGTGTCATATCATAGTAACTTTAAAGACAATGAAGAATTTAGATTTGTAATTATTTGTGGAAGTTGAAGGTATTCACCAATAAATAAATTTGTACAAGGAAGCTTGTTTAGTTCAGAATGATTTCAGATCATTTATCTGCAATAGATTATTTTTGAAACTCGAAATATTGTGAACCAGTGTTTGACATATAACCACCTTGCAGTGTGGTTATATTTTAGAGGTGTTCTTCTTGCAATTGGTTAAATGTTTATGCTTTTTTTCAAATTGAGGAGTACATTTTTCAATTAAACACTTACTAGTTTGCCCACTGTATTTTACCACTCTGCAATGTATTCTTCAGACTGAAACTCATCACTTGCCACAAGACTGCAATATGGTATGCTGCACTGTTCCACAATTGTAAATCCATGGGATTACATCTTCACCCTTTTAAAGAACTGTAAGATCAGCCAGTGTATACCATTAACAAGGCATGTCAAAAGGACCTGTTAATACATTGTCTTCAGAGCTCATTTGTCTGATTCGGTCTGCATACATAATTTTGCACAAAATAGGATTGGACAGTTCTTTTAAATGAACCACTTGACCATATTTTGAATCATGAAAACAGTTCTTTCTTGTATTGATTATAGCAATGTTATTTTATCTTTTATACATTGTTTCCTATGATTCTAATTATTAATCAGATGAGATGCCCTAAGATACGCTGTAAGAAATTTCCCTGCGAGATACTACTACTAATGCGAATGTCTGAAATAATTTTCTAGTTTTTTTTCATTGTTTTGTTAATCCATTGAATTAAACATCTCAGTAAATTGGTGATTGATGGTATTTCCAATTGATGAATTATTCTTTGATACATTCATAGCTCACAAAATAATTTAGTGACCATGGCATTATGTATGAATCAAAATTCTGGGGATGCTATAAAATTTGCCTGCCTGCTGAGTATTTCCAGTGTATTCTTGATGCTATTCCATTTTAAAAAGCATAATTTCACTGCAGCAGAAATGACAAACACCATTGATCTTAAATACGTCATTTTCTTTTAACCAAAAGCACATTGTTGAGCATGAAGACATAGTCGTAATTTTTGATTGGAGTCAAATCTTCAACAATTAACACGTTAATATAGTAGTAATGATATAAATGTGCTGTTATCACAAAGAAGACAATAATCCCATCTTGTTGGCAGTGGTTCAGAAAGATAGCGATTTTTAAAAAGTTAGAGAATGAAGTGTATAGCATGACATCGTCTCTTGAAATATGTCTCGACGAAGAGAAAAAAACTATCTAGCTCTTTAATAGGGTTCAGAATTAACAGTCGTCTGTCACACAGAAATTGGCAATGGACCAGTGATAGTGGGAGTGGAACTGGAACTGACCCACTGGATCATTTAATACATTCTAATGCTGATCCACTTTCACTGTACTAGGCTTGTGTGTACACAAGAAGCCCCTTGTACAGACTTTTAAGAAGTAATTTCAGTATCAGTGCTTTAAAAGGTGAGTAGCTTTTAATTTTTAAATTGTCAGTTGATTTGATTTTTCGTTTGAACCAGCAGCTTTTGTGAGGGGTAGTCCATGATCCTAAGGTTCCAATAGTGTGACTTGCATTCACAGAATCCACTGAGAAATTGTAAAAGTAAATGTTAACTGAAGCTGGCATGTATTGCCATGTTAAATATAAACTATATCCAAACTATTATTTTCAGTATGACAAAACATTCAGGAAATATAGTTATATAACTTTTACTTTTTGCTTTTGTTCCCCACCGTCCTGTTTAAAAGGCAGCTCAGACATTTGCAGCATAATATTGGTCACAATTATTTTCAAACAATGAAAAAGTGAACTGTGAGTAAATGTCATGAGCTTTGTAATGGTTGATTGGGTGTTAGGTGGCAGGAGTGATGGCAGGTAGGGTTTAATAGTGAGCAGGATTAATTAGAGACCAGTTTTCCCTACAAACCATAAGTTGAATTAAATTGGTAAGTCTTTTTACCATGGTCCATTTTAGGACAGTTTTATAATATTCAAATCATGACGTTTTCTTGCAGTTAGTTTTGAAATCAGTGATATTTTTGGATATTATTTAAAAAAAAAAAGGAGCTAAACATACTGCCTTACAGCATCAACAAAGCAAACAGAATGCTGAGCTGTGTGGTCAGATCAGTGGAATATAAAGCTGAGGATGTCATGCTGAGACTCTATAGAGCTCTGTCAGGCTGAACTTTAAATGGTGCGCTCAATACTTGTGACTGAAAGAGATAGCAAGACTGAGCCTCAGGACCAGACAAATGATGAAAGGTTAGATAAACTTGATTACTTTAGCATAAATAGAGTTTGATCAGAAGATTATGAGAGGCACATGGTGAAATAATAACCTGGAAGACTGAACGATGATCTAGAATAATATTTAAAGCATAATTATTGTGTGAAATTATTTTTATCGGTGCACTTTCAGGAAGATAGAAGAATATACAAGGTAAGATCATATGCAAGCTTTCATGCAGTCAGTGGCTTCATTATTATGAGCCTTGATTGATCAGACAATCAGATGATGATTGGACAGTGAAGGAAAATAACTATTCAAGGAATGATGAGGCTTATCTGGGAGGCGTCAATGACAAAATAGGGAATATTGAATCAAAGCTTGTACAGACATATTCCTTCATACTTTTGTGATTTACATTAAAAACTGTTGTTATTGTGCTGGAACTAGTACAAAGATTAAAATGAAAGAAATATTGCAGGCCATCTTCTTAAAAACTAACTCGCTGATGATTTGAGCAATTGAAGATTGAATGGGCGAATTCAGCAGTTCTGAAAGGGACCACATAAGTCAAGCCATCCCCAGGTAAATAATTCTGCATTTAATGTATTCATCTGACATATGCTGTGAGACAGATATGTCAGTAACAAACTTCTATTGGACTTTAGATGGAGTTAGTTGGTGGAACCTAGCACTTGGTTCCTCTGCACTGGGAATGTTAAGAAAGGGAATGACATTGAAATGTTTAAAGAATAATATCCAGCACAAACTTCTCATTTAACTATGCTTTTCACAAAGCCAGAATTTATAAACATCTTGTAACCAAAAATATGCAAAAAAATGTTTGGAATATATGTAAAAAAAAATTGAAGGAAAATAATTTTTTCCTGATCTGCAAGTGAAACATCAGAAAAAGTGTGAGCTACACATCTCCAGGCCCATTTCTTCATTATGCATGAAAGAGCAGCTCCTTGTATGTTCAGAGCCAATCTTTTACTTTTTCTGCGTGGACTAATTCCATAGTCGAACATTTCAAGCAGGGAAAGGCACGCAGGACTGGGAATTAAGAGCCCTGCATCCATTAAATTAAACAGATGGAAAATCACAGGCTGCAAGCAAGCTCTCTCTTAGCATCTGCTCCCCATGAACAGTAATCTCCAATTAGGAATCACCCCTCATTTCCCAAGTAAATATCTGGCACATTTTTAAATATTCCCCTCAGCACTTTTATTTGATCAGTGATGGTATTGTTTGCATTATCTAGCTGTTAATATTTCATTAAGGACATACTATAAAATGCTTTGCCCAGAAATTTATCTGCATTTTTTGACACTAAAACAACCTCAACACTTTTTAAAAAGAAAGGAATTTCTTAGTTGTGGTTCCAAAGCAGTGTTATAACCATATAACCATTTACGGAGCGGAAACAGGCCATGTTGGCCTTTCGAGTCCGCACTGGTTCACTGATTTTGTGCGCCCTCTAATGGTCCCGTTCTTCTTCTTCTTAACCAGGGTCTCAATATCTCTTGAAAACCAAGGTTCCGTACACCTTCTGTACATCTTACCTGTAATTCAGATCCTTTATATAAAAATGTTAGACAGAGTTTAATTAAACAGGTCTTAGATAACTTGCAGAAGCTGAAATGCATGTTTATAAACATTCATGTCATTCATTTGGGAGTACGTTCAAACCCCAAGACTAATGTACTTCAATCTTCACAGCATCTTCTCCTTTTGCCACATTGCATATTCACAAAATTATTATTATTGGCTAGGTTTGTCATTTTCTGCAGCCTTCTACATGCATCTTGCCTCTGTCATTTCTCCTGAGCAGCTCCAAGTGATGCTCTTGGTGCAATAAAGTGAACATCAATTGGCTTCATATGGTGGACTCCCTCATGTAAAACCATTCTGTTTCAGAAACAGTGGTTGTCAGGTATGATATTTCCTGGATTTGTAGCCCCTTTCTTCATAGCTGTAATCTCAGGAAGTACCTCATAAAGAGTCACTCCACAACATGACCAATACTCCTTCAGATACCGATGAGTGTTGACTTGGAATGAGAACATGCTACAATGATGAAAGACAAAGCTTTCTCAAGGGAAGAACCTGGAAGGACACTGCAATCAGCTGCAGCTTCCTTGCGTAAAAGGCTCTTAGAGCAGAAGTTGTTGTTGGGAGCACAAGTGCTCTTGATGAATGCTTGCAGTTTTGGTGCAAAAATCGTATTTATTCAAAATGGATTATTTTTTTAAACTGAAGAGATACAGCATTCCCTGAAGGTAGAAACTCACGTGAATAGGGTGGTGAAGAAGGCTTTTAGTATGCTGGCCTTTATCAATCATTGCATGGAATATAGGAGTTGGGAGGTGATGTTGAGATTGTATAAGACGTTGGTGCGGCCTCATTTGGAGTTCTGGTAATGTGCAGTTCTGGTCGCCTAATTATAGGAAGGATATAAACAGAGTGGAGAGAGTGCAGAGAAGGTTTACCAGAATGTTACCTGGGTTTAAGCATCTAGAGTATAGGGAGAGATTGGACAGATTAGGTCTTTATTCTTTGGAGCGTAGAAGGTTGAGAGGGGATTTGATAGAAGTATTTAAGATTATGAAAGAGATAGACAGAGTGGATGTGGATAGACTATTTCCATTAAGAGGAGGAAAGATTAAAACAAGAGGACATGAGTTAAGAATTAAGGGGCAGAGGTTTAGAGGTAACATGAGGGGGAACTTCTTTACTCAGAGAGTGGTAGCCGTGTGGAATGAGCTTCCGGGAGAAATAGTGGCGGCGGAGTCAATTGTATTATTTAAGAAAAGGTTGGACAGGTATATGGATGAGAAGAAGATGGAGGGTTATGGGCATTGTGCAGGGAGGTGGGACTAGAAAGGGGTGTTTGGTTCAGTGCGGACTAGAAGGGCCTAATGGCCTGTTTCCGTGCTGTAATTGTTATGTTATTATGTTATGTTATGTAATGCACCCTTCCTTCTCATAAGCCTGTGCCACCCAAATACATCCATGTGATCAATTAACCAACTAACCTCGTATGTCTTTGGAATGTTGTAAAAAAACCGAGCATCTGGAGGAAACTCGTGGACACAAGGAAAATGTACAAACTACAGAAATGAAAGGGTCATCACTTTATCAGTAGAGCTTTTCTCAACCTTTGCATTGTGGCAGTGGGCAGCAAAGTATGGTGTAGCATATCTCATTTTTATTAGCAGCATTTGCCAGCAAACCAAGATAACCAAGGTAACTCTGGGCTCCGCTCTTAATTTAAACCCTGTCTCAAGATTCTTTCAAGCTGACTTCCCTGAGAGGGCACATGCATACGTTCAGACACTTCTCTGACATCTTCCTGCCTTGGGTACCACGCCGTCTATTGCATCTTTCTCTAAATGCATTACCCACTTCTGATCTAATAAAAATAAAAGCATTTACCCTTATCCAAGTATTCTTCTGGAATTTCTGGCTATTTAACCATGAAAGAGAATCTGATTTGATGGCAGCTGGGATCCTGGTGCGTCTCAGTTGAGATTTTTTAAATAATTGTCTATTGTTTCTGCATGTATGTGAGGGAGAGAAGTTTCACATTTGTGGCCCGAAATGTGAAGTTAATAAAACATCGAACGCAAGTTTTATCAGGTAAACTTCTCAGTGTCTTTATTTTCCAGTTTCCTTTGTTCTCCTGCTTGTGCTCTTATCTCTCTCTCATACCACGTGACTTCCGGTACATCTCATACATATTCATTATCATGACAAGAAATGTCTCTTTTTTTTTAAAAAATGCTCAGAGTGGATATTTTGCATTGTAAAAATCTATCTTCTCTGTGAAAGAACAGCACCAATTGTGACTCAGACCAATGTGAGTTAACACTTGTTGAAGTGAATTTGGGATATTACACTACTGTTGACATCATTTTATAAGTGGAATATGAAACCCTCAATGCTGATGTGCATTTATTTTTTTGTACCAAATAGATTTTCCCAGTTTAGTTCAATTTTGTCACATGTACTGAGAAAGTTTGTGTGCGAGCAGTACAATCCAATGAAACAGCTTGTCCTCGGGCCAGTGCACTGACACACAGTTCACCCTCCATACAAGCAAGATATATAAATAGTGATCAAAATATATGCGTGTGTGATATATTTCTCGGATTGTTCAACAGTCTTACTGAATGTGGGAAGAAGCTGTTTCCTAGCCTGGTAGTCCTACTTTGAAGGTAGTGTCTCACCCAGTGGACTGGGTGGGAAGGGTCCTCCTGTTGTGTGGTCAAAGATATCATGGAAGAAAACAAAGCAGCTGCTTATCTATTGGAACATTCAAGCAGGAATGGACAATAGAGTGAACCTTTTAATGTTGAAGTCCTGTGAGAAGCCCCAGTATGAGTCAATTAAAATGTATATACAATCTTATTACACATTTGGATATTGTCAGTACTGATTCTTTATGATCACTTTTCAGAAATAAAGAAAATTGAATAAATAAACGTTTGTAAAAAGAAGAGAATAAAAGATGTAGGGGTCCCAGATTTACTTAACAGTTCTGTTCTGAGAACTCATGTGAACTGATTTTTCTTTAAGTGAGAATTGAACAATTTCTCCCAAATTGCAAAGGGAAACATTTTTCCTCGACAGGCCCTGGAGATTTGCAAAGATTTGGGGAAGGTTACCCTCAATTTAACTCTGAAATATGTTTGTCTGAATGCAGCCCAGTTGAGTGACGAGGAGCTAGTTGATCTGCTAATCAGCGAGGAAACTATTGGAAGCATTTTTTTAATTGTATGTAAATGAGAGGCAGCTAAGGATTTGTAATATTTGATCTTATCTGAAGGAGAGTTTGGAGAAGGCATCTTTCATTGGCGATCTCTTCATTGTTTCCTGGTGAAGTGGCTTGAGTGCTATGTATGAGAGCACAGTTTGGAAAAATTTGATTAAAGCTGACATCTTTTACTATTTCCTTCCATAACCCAGGGGCTCCCCTTTACAAATATTTCCCAACAAGAAAAGAAACAAAAATGAGAATCTAGCCTGTGGTCACATTATTTAATAATAGCTTTTCTTGGGCTTGGCTTCGCGGACAAAGTTTTATGGAGGGGTATGTTCACGTCTGCTGCAGGCTCGTTGGTGACTGACTATTATATAACTAACTATAGTTTGTCCAAATCCCACTTATCTTTGGGAAGAATAATGATTTTTAATGCTTTAGATGATATATAGCCCTGATCATTATTTGATAAGATCTAGATTCACATTATAAACAAACATTAGGAGAGTTTCCTGTGTTTTGGAACAAAAAATGTTTAACTCCATTAATATGAAATGCTCTGACTGAATTTACTATTAAAGTGTAGTATCTGCACATGTGACCAAACTCAAAAGGAGTTTTCAGAAGAATCACATATTCGTCCTGATGACTTTCCTGTCAGCGTCAAAGTTATCTTCTAAATTGAACCAAAGAAGCTGTGATACAAATCCTGAAGACCAAGATTCTGGATCATTATTCTTATGGTTCAGATTTAATCGTAAAGATGTGGTATAAGCATAATTCTATATATAATTGCATGGAATCTCCTCCTTTTCCTTTGGCTTGGCTTCGCGGACGAAGATTTATGGAGGGGGTAAATATAATTGCATGGAATCTACATCACAGGGAATCCACCCAAGCCAATTGGTCTGTTGCAGTATTTATACTGCCCACAAACCTCCTGTCCTTTCATCATGTAACCCTATCAGCATTTATTTGTTTTCCATTCATTATTCTTCTTTGGCTTGGCTTCGCGGACGAAGATTTATGGAGGGGGTAAATGTCCACGTCAGCTGCAGGCTCGTTGGTGGCTGACAAGTCCGATGCAGGACAGGCAGCGGTTGCAGGGGAAAATTGGTGGGTTGGGTGTTGGGTTTTTCCTCCTTTGCCTTTTGTCAGTGAGGTGGGCTCTGCGGTCTTCTTCAAAGGAGGTTGCTGCCCGCCAAACTCATTAATTTACAGTGATTTTTATACATTATTCAGCCAAGTAACTTGTGTTGTTATGGTATTGCAGACTTATCAAGTCACCTTAAGAAATTGTGATGCCTGTGCTTTAGTTCAAAGTTAGTCATTTTGTGGATCTTTGTCCTGGCACAGAATGAAATCAATAAGCTCTTTTTTTTTTAAGATATTTGAAATGTACAAATATTAAGACATCAGTTAATTTGTTTGGTCTTTCCTGGAGTCCGGAGGTAGTGAACCTTGATTCTATTGAGTATTATAATAGAAGAGATTATCATTGTGACTTCAAAACAGTACTTCAGTAGCAGGAATGTGGTTTGAGGTATCTTGAGGAAAATGTTATAGAAATCCAACTTTTCCATTATTGCCAGATTGAGGGGACATCCAAAAGACAACATACTTTGGAGTTACTTTTGACATTTTTGCTAAGTTAGCATTTTTGTCTTTGCTTATTATTTTATACAACTGTCATTAGTCACTTCACATCCTCAGGGAAAAAAATATCTATAATTGATGCAAACAAGGAAGGAAATCTTGGAAAATCTTGTAACAGAAGATGACTGGTGGGGTTGAATGTTCTGAAGATTTCTCTTTGAATTAGTCACTTTATCTTTTTGAACAGTCTGAGAGAAGACAATTAGAAATAAAAGACTATTTTTTTCCTCCTTAACACCACTTTGGCTTTGTGGACATCACTATC
Organism: Narcine bancroftii; assembly: GCF_036971445.1. Lineage (NCBI taxonomy): Eukaryota > Metazoa > Chordata > Chondrichthyes > Torpediniformes > Narcinidae > Narcine > Narcine bancroftii. Next base: position 10,093,913 of record NC_091474.1, on the reverse strand, counting down.
AGGAATTTTTTTAAAGTATAGCCAATTGGCCCAGTAATACTTTTAAGAACAGAAAATCTACCATACTTGCATTTTATATACTAAATGCATTCCTAATACCACATTAGGATGATTGGTCCTTAACTAAAGGTAACCTTTTAAACCACTTGGCTGTATCAAACCTGGTAACCATGAATGGGTATTAAATATCAATCTTACCACATTGATCTCATCCTAAAATTTAAAATAAAGCCTCTGAAATAATAAGGTAATGCTGGCTTTAATATTCTTTCTTCTTTGGCTTGGCTTCGCGGACGAAGATTTATGGAGGGGTACGTCCACGTCTGCTGCAGGCTCGTTGGTGACTGATAAGTCCGATGCGGGACAGGCAGGCACGGATGCAGCGGTTGCAAGGGAAAATTGGTTGGTTGGGATTGGGTGTTGGGTTTTTCCTCCTTTGTCTTTCGTCAGTGAGGTGGGCTCTGCAGTCTTCTTCAAAGGCCCGCCAAACTGTGAGGCGCCAAGATGCACAGTTGGAGGTGAGATCAGCCCACTGGCGGTGGTCAATGTGGCAGGCACCAAGAGATTTCTTTAAGCAGTCCTCGTACCACTTCTTTGGTGCACCTCTGTCTCAGTGGCCAGTGAAGAGCTCGCCATAGAACACGATCTTGGGAAGGCGATGGTCCTCCGTTCTGGAGACGTGACCTACCCAGCGCAGTTGGATCTTCAGCAGCATGGATTCAATGCTTGCAGACTCTGCCAGCTCGAGTACTTCGATGTTGGTAATGAAGTCATTCCAATGAATGTTGGGGATGGAGCGGAGACAGCGCTGATAGAAGCGTTCTAGGAGCCGTAGGTGATGCCGGTAGAGGATCCATGATTCGGAGCCGAACAGGAGCATGGGTATGACAACGGCTCTGTACATGTTGTTCTTTGTGTGTTTCTTCAGGTGGTTGTTTTTCCAGACTCTTTTGTGTAGTCTTCCAAAGGCACTATTTGCCTTGGCGAGTCTGTTGTCTATCTCTTTGTCGATCCTTGCATCAGATGAAATGGTGCAGCCGAGGTAGGTAAACTGGTTGACCGTTTTGAGTTCTGTGTGCCCGATGGAGATGTGGGGGGGCTGGTGGTCATGGTGGGGAGCTGGCTGATGGAGGACCTCAGTTTTCTTTAGGCTGACTTCCAGGCCAAACATTTTGGCAGTTTCCGCAAAACAGGACATCATGTGCTGGAGAGCTGGCTCTGAAAGAAGCGATCTGCCCACCAGGCTCACCTTGCAAAGCCTTCCTGGCCAGAGAAAAAAACGAGCCTTCCGTCTCACATGCAGCCATCTTCAGCACAAACTCCGGGAGATCCAAAATGAGTGGCGGACTAGCCTCGCCAAACGAACCCAGCTTAGCACCAACATTTGTGACTTCAGGGGTTTTTATGAGATACTAAAGGCGGTGTACGGCCCCTCACCCCAAGTCCAAAGCCCTCTGCGCAGATCAGACGGCAAAGTCCTCTTCAGCGACAAGATCTCCATTCTCAATCGAGGGTCAGAACACTTCCAATCTCTTTTCAGTGCCAACCGCATCGATGGTCAGAACACTTCCAATCTCTTTTCAGTGCCAACCGCTCAGCCCAAGAATCCGCTCTGCTCCAGCTTCCTCAACAACCCTTGAGTCTAGAGCTGGATGAGGTCCTTACTCGGGAAGAGACATATAATGCAATTGAACAACTGAAAAGTGGCAAAGCAGCAGGTATGGATGGAATCCCCCCAGAGGTCTGGAAGGCTTGTGGCAAAGCTCTGCATACCAAACTGCATGAGTTTTTCATGCTCTGCTGGGACCAAGGAAAGCTGCCTCAGGACCTTCGTGATGCCATCATCATCACCCTGTACAAAAACAAAAGCGAGAAATCAGACTGCTCAAACTACAGGGGAATCACGCTGCTCTCCATTGCAGGCAAAATCTTCGCTAGGATTCACCAAAATCTTCTTGGCTTTATTGTAATGTTGAACTAAAAACCCAGGAGCTCGTTTTTTTTTACAAATGTAATCTTTAATCCTTGGCAATATCTTAAGAGTCTTAAAGTGGGAAAACTTGGTCCTTATGGTTAAAGTATGTTATTTGCTTTATCTGTGGCAATTTCATTGACAAAATCTATTTATTTTTAAAATCTGGTCTGAAAATATACTCTTAAGTGTGATGTTCTGGGGCTTATGGGTATGCAGAACCATGTGAAGCAATAATTGACTATTGCCGCCTTTAACTTTTCTCAGTCTTCATTCATTAGTTGAAAATGAAAGGTTTTTTCATGCTGTAAAATGTATATTAGCCAAGTGATCATATCACCAATGTGGTGCATAAATCATAATCCATATTTTCTGAGATGCCCAGCAAACTGTATTACTGGATGATTTTCTGCCTGCCTTTGATGTTATTTGAAAACAGTGATTGATCTTATGCTCTGGGTCATTCCTCCTAAGCTTTCCTGTATTCTAGCATTAAAAGAATTTTTGTTCTTGAAACAAAAAATTTGAAATAACTCGTATTCAAAAGGCTAATATTTGCATTAGAACTTGCAGGTAGTGTGCAGGCTCATGTTCTTGACAGAATTTTTCCATGATTTTCAAAACTCCAGCAACTATTTTGATCTAGCATTAATTAGCTTTTCTGCTGTTTTAGTGTGCAGCTAACATTGGACAGCTGCAAAATTATGATACGTCCCCTCCTTTGTGGCTCTATGTTCCTTTTTGCTGACGATACCACAGTAGTGGGCTGTATTAAAGGAAGGGGATGAACCAGTCTACAGGATGGAGATTGAAAATTTGGATGAATAGTGCAACAACAACAACCTTGCACACAATGTCACCCAAACTGGAGAGCTGATTGTTGACTTCAGGAAAGGAAAGCCAGAGGTTTACAATCCAATGATCATTGAGGGATCAGAGATGGAAAGGGTGAGCAAATTTAAGTTCTTGGGAGTCACTATCTCATGGGATCTTTCCTGGATCCAACACACCAATGGCATTATGAAGAAAGCATGTCAGCACCTCTACTTCCTCAGAAGTTTGCGGATGTTTGGTATGACATCTGAAACCCTGGCAAATTTCTACAGAGGTGTGGTGGAAAGTGTGCTGACCATCTGCATCATAGTCTTCTATGGGAACATCAATACCCCGTTCATAAAGCCCACCAAAAGGTAGTGGACACAGCCCAGGACATTGCAGGAGAAACCCTCCCCACCATTGAGTACATCTACAGAGAACGCTGCTGTCAGAGAGCAGCAGCAATCATCAAAGACTCACACCACCCAGCACATGCTCTGTTCTCACTGTTGTCATCAGGTATATGTGCCACAAGACTCACACCCTGAAGTTCAGGAACAGCTGCTACCCCTCCACCATCAGACTCCTCAACAAAAAACTCAATCAGTGACTCATTTATGGACTCGTGCACTTAATTGATTGATTTTCTTTGTTCTCTCTGTATTGCAGAGTTAGTTTGTTTACATTTGTTATCTGTTCACAGTTCTTTTAATTTTTTACTTGTTTAAGCTGTGAGCAGTTTATTTTTTGCACTACCAATTTGGGGTAATTCTGTTGCACCCACAAGTACATTGACAATAAATCTGAAATCGTTTTAATCCTATATAATCCTGAAACTAAAGACATTCCAAAACTGTTCATCCAAATATTGAATTACTGGCTCATGTTCCTTTCCAATGCTCCAATTCTTTAACTTCAACATCAGGTATGAGATGTTCTCATTTGTGTGTTCTTCATAGCCTTCCTGATTCCCAAATCCCATCTCATAGTATTCTTCAGTTCATCTTTCATCACTTTATAAACATAGGCTTCACCAAGGAGAGGTAACCAATCCTTTAACTCACTGCTACCTAAGTTTTAAATGTAAAATAAATTCTCCTTGACCTGATATTACCATAACCAGAAGACCATAGAGACAGGAGCAGAAAAAAGGCTATCCAGCTTTGGAGTCTGTCCTACCACTTAATCATGAGCTGATCTATTTTCTTTCTCAGCTCCACTGCCTGGCCTTCTCCAAATAACCTTTGATGCCCTGGCTAATCGTGAAACTTATCAATCTCTGTTTTAAATATATGCAGTGACCTGGCCTCTGCAACAGCCTGTGGCAACAAATTCTAGAGAATTACCAGCCCCACGTTCAGTTCTGTGGATGCCTTTAAACCCTGGAGCTGTGCCCTCTTGTCCTAGACTCTCCTACCATGGGAATCAACCTTTGTACATGTACTCTGTACATGCCTTTCAACATTCAAAATGTTTCAATGAGATGCCACCTCATTCTCCTAAGTTCCAATGTGTACAAGGCAAGATGTTTCAAAAGCTCCTCATGTGATAATCCTTCCATTCCCAGAATCATCCTTGAGAGCCTATATTCATTAATATCATTATAGATGTATTTCCTCAAGAACTGTTGTTCCTTCCTTCAAAAGCATCAGCCTCCATCCATTCTTTATTCACCCAAAAGCTCATCTTCCAAAACCTGCCATATGCCCTCTGTACACATAACCATAACATTACCTCAAAGCTTACCCTTTTCCTTCTCATTTTAACCAAAATAATATCAACTAAAGTATTGAGAGTCAACTTTTATTTATAACCTTGTACCCTTAGCTTTACAATTGCTACTGTTCTGCTTGTTCAACTTAAGGTTGTGGAGGTAAAGTTAATTCCCCTCTAATTTATCATCTGGTAAAGGACATTTATTTTTTTAAAGTGGCTTAGCAATTGGGGAAGTGGGGACAATGGGGATAGAAAACAAGCCTCCAGAAAGGTGAAATAAATTAATGACAGTTAGCCAACCCATCCTCATGACTGAGGCAGAACTGTCTAGGTCTGAGATCTAGAAATTTGTCATGGTTCATTTTCTGATGTTAAAACTGGGTTATCTAAATCTTTTAAGCTCTTGATAAAATATTACCCATTCAAAACAGTGTTGTTGAGCTCCTATATGTAACATTATTTGCATTAGGTATGATGGGTATGAATTTCTGACATTAGAAGACCATTTCCTCTCAGTGGTAGTTTTAGAAGGTCACACCACAAAATAACATCACTGCTCTAACTACTGGGGAATTTTGTCAAGGAATATTTGCTTGGTCAAATTGTAAGAGGGTCTCACTGGTGTCATTGTCAGTGAAAGAAGCCTTTGGGTGCCCAGCAAATTTGTTGGGAGCCAGGCTTTTAGTGGAAGACCTTACCCTGGATCAAACTCGAAGAATTAGCAAGGTGCAGGTGGCATGAGAGCTTGGGGAACCAGGTGTTCTTTTCAAATACTTTAAAAAAATAAATATGAATTAAGAATTGTACATCACGGGATATTTTGTAGGATATTTCCAAAAAATTGGATGAGATCAAAATAACAAATTGCCTGAATATGAAAAATATGCTTTAGTTTAGAAATGATTTTGAAGTGTAATCATGGTTGTGTTATAGGCAGCCATGATGGTATTTTTCTGCATGAGCACCTGCTTTGAAACTTAGTCTGTTAAATAGTGATAATCAAATGAACAATGCTAATTTACAAACAAAGTAATGATGGCCCAAATATGTGTATAATTTCAATCTGGGCTTTGCTTAAATTCAAAGCTCATTTATTATTACACCGATGAAGATCTGGTCTAAAGTTCCTTGAGCTTGATGGTCTCTGATCAAAAGCAAACAATTCCTTTCCCATGGGGAAGGAAATATCAGCCATTATTTTTAAAATATGGTATGGAAAACATTTTTGATAAATAGACATTGGTTTTAAAATTGTAGAAAAAAGCAAAAGTATTCTTGCTCATCCTCAGGATTTGGTTGCTGGCACATGAGATTTTTTTTGCACACTTCTCTTGAATCACTGAAGCCCATGCAATGGAATTGCTCCTACAGTGTTGCAACTAGAAGTGTTTAAGATTTTTACACAGAAAAAAGAAATATGTTCAAGTTTGAATGAACCTAGAAGGAACCTGTGATTTTGTTTTAAATAGTCATAATGTGTAAGTGAATATGCCGTAAGTGAATCTAATTAGACAGATGGAAAGTATTTCATCACTGTTCTGACTATAGCCTTTTAGATTACTTTTTTAGGTCATGGAAAATGAAATGCATTTGCTGAGAAAGAACCTATGTTGCAGATTTTGAAACCATACAAAGAGATATTGTCATTTCTGGCTCAAGGTGAATTAAAGTACATAATTCTTTATTATTTACTTGTTTTCTTTTGCTCTCAGTCACCTCCTTCTGTTATTTGTTTATTTGAAATTATATGTGGATGTGGTAGTACCACAGAACATTAATCTGGACATTTAAATATGGAACTTTTCAGCTCATTTCGCTGTAGATGGTTAGAGGCAGCCAGAATGTCCTTTTCTAAAATTCCCAAATGTGATAGATAAAAAGTAACATTTCTGGTAAATTTCTTGGCTTAAATCTAGCAGAGTAAATATCTTTATGTCAAGAATGAATGCTAATTGTGAGTAAATTTTTCAAATATTCATTGCCAATACATGATTCTGTCCTTGTCACACATAACATGCTGCAAATCTTTTCATGTCATGAATTTCTTTTACTTTTCCCGTGATCAGAGGTGTGCATAACAATGTCAGAAAGCATTGGGTGAGGTGAGAAAAGATTTTGGCTTCAAATTATCTTCAGAGAACAAAAAAAGTGTATTGTTCATTATTTGCTCATGCTGCGATATTTCAGGAATAATATACAGACCATCATTTATTGGCTCATTTTAAATCTCATTCCATATTTATTTATTGAGGCTGCAAGCAGCACTTTAAAAATGCATTAGTAGTTCCCTCAGAATACTTCAAAGGAATGAGGGGTATGGTCCAAATGCATTTACTTTACTTTGTGCTTTGAAATACAATGTTACTATGTACAAAATTCAGTGTGAGAAATGGAAAATTATTATCAGAAATGAGAGCTTGAAAACTAGGTGTTTTGGAGACATTTTCAGCTCATAGCCAGTAAGAATTCTATCTCCTAAATAAATACCCATGCACAGAACTGGCTGAATAATTGATGAGCTGGAAAAGCTGGGGTTTTTGCAGGAAGTGGAGATTTCAAGAACACTGGGCCCTTGTGTCACTGTCACAGCTGGCAGCTGTACGCTTTCTGAGGTATTTTCCTTGACTTTAAGTCCTTATACAAATTTACACATCCTCCTTACTGCTGGACAAAACATCACTTGAAATTTTAAACTATTCTTTCTATTTATCAATGCGAGATACATTGATTTAGTGGATTTATATCAGTTATTTTTGTGAGTGTCAAAACTGCTGTGAACAGCAACCTGTTTAAAGTTATTGTCAGAAGGTTAATAAAGAAAAGACTGTATGAGCATTCATATTATGTTGTGTGTGTATTAGTAGACAGGATAGACTAGTGGGAGAATTTAAATTCAGAGGGATGTGAAATGTGTTTTGGATTAATATGATACCATAGATAAATGCAATGAATTTACAAATGGAAGATGATGAAAACCTCTGCACAACTAGTAATAATACATTTGGTTTAATGTCAGTGGAATGTTATTATTTCTTAAAATAACTTTGTGGATAAAGTATGTGAACAAGTCACTGTTGGATTTCAAAAGTGAGGATCAAACTATATTGACTCTGTCGAGTAGCTTGCTGTACAGATGATCAACCAAAATTAACAGTCTGTTGGGTCTTTTGGGTGGAATTTTGTCCCAGGCCTTGATCTTTAAACATGCAGCACTGTTATAACTGTATATTTTACTCCACTTCAAAATTTTAGTTCTCTGGAATATCCAAATAAAAGTAGAAAGTGCAACAGCAGAGTTGCAATCATTAATGCATTAATATTCTTTGTGGGCTTTTTCAGGAACTTTCTTTGCTTGTGTCAGATCAGTTTGTGAATGTTCTGATTTATGCATCACCTCAGTTTTGAAAATCAGACTTTTCCACAGTGGTATGCAGTAAAGTAATGTTACCGTCTGAATCGTAGCAGAGTGGATAATTGCAATTCTGATCACAATGTAGGATTTGCACAGGTTCTTATGCTATTGTCTTCCTAAGTGAAGACTGACACACAATATCCATTTGCTCATTGAAATCACTGCGGGATCAATTTGGATCGTCGCAGACTGCACATGCTTGTATATTTGGTCACCAAAGTACTATATTTCTGTGAAGTGGCACATTTTAATGAGACACTCATATTTTGTACAAATGATCTGCAATTTTTTGCAGATTAAAGGGGTAAGCTGCTGAATCTTGAGTTTTCAATTAAGAAACAACTTCAGCTTTAAGGCTCTGTTTTTCCGGACATGTCGATTCCAAAAATGATCTCTTTCTGAGTTTCTGTAAATACAGTGTGGCCTGTGTGTGACCCTGTATCCAGCCCACAAACTAATCTACTAAGAAATATATATTTTCACAAGATCTCAAGAAAAAGGAACAGAAGTAGACCATTTGGCCCATCAAATCTTTTCCACAAATCCACCCTGGCTAAACTGATCTTGTATCTACTTCCAAGTTCCTGCCATTTCCCCCTATCCCTTGATACCTTGACTAATTAGAAACCTCTCAATTCCCCCCCCCCCCAAAACTCCCCCAACAATCTGGCTTCCACAGCTGTGTGTGGCAACAAATTCCACAAATCCACAGCCCTCTGGCTAAAGAAATTTCTCCTCATCTCTGTTTTAAATGGGTATCTTCTAATTCTAAAACCATGCCCTCTTGTCCTGGATTCACCCACTAAGGGAAACATCTTATTCACATCTACCCTGTCTAATCCTTTCAGTAATCAAAATGTTTCTATGAAATCTCTCATTCTTCTATACTCCAATGAATAGAATCCAAGAGCCGCTAAATGTTCCTCAAATGTTAGCTCTTCCATTTCTGGAATCATCCTGGTAAATCTTCTCTGTACTCTCTCCAAAATTATTATATCCTTTTTAAGATATGGAGCCAAAAACTGCACCTCCAAATGAGGTCTCACCAGTGCCCCATAGAGCCTCATCAACACCTCTTCACTCTTGTATACTATTCCCCATGAAACAAATGCCAACATACCATTTGCTTTCTTTACTGCCAATCCAACCTGGTGGTTAATTTTTAGGTTATCCTGCACAAGGACCCCCAAGTCCCTTTGCACTTTTGAATTTTCTCCCCATCCAAATAATAACTTGCCTGTTTATTTCCTCTTCAAAAATGTACAACTGTACATTTCTCAACATTGTAACTCACCTGCCATTTATTTGCCTACTCTCCTAAAATGTCCAAGTCTGCAACCTTTTGGTTTCTTCAACATTTCCCACTCCACCAGTTATCTTAGTGTCATCTGCAAACTTAGCTACAAAACCATTCAATCTGTAATCTAAATCATCAATGTATATTGTAAAAAGAAGCAGTCCCAACACCGACCCCTGCAGAACACCACTAGACCAGGATCCCTTTATTCCCACCCTTTGCTTTCTGCCTATCCAACCAACCTAATATCTTTTCTGCAATTCCATGGGCTCTCATCTTATTAAGCAGTCTCTTATGCAGCACCTTATCGAAAGCCTTTTGAAAATCCAAATACAGAACATACACAGCCTCTCCCTTGTCCATCCTACTTAAGATTTCCACAAAAAATTCAATTAGGTGGGTCAGGCAGGATCTTCCCTTCATGAAACCATCCTGGCTTAGTCCTATCATGCCATACACCTCAAGGTATTTCATAACCTCGTCCGTGAGGATCAACTCCAATAACTTTCCAATTACTGACGTCAAATTAATAGGCCTATAATTTCCTTTTTTCTGCCTCCCTCCTTTCTTAAACAGCAGAACTATATTTGCAACCTGCCAATCCTCTGTAACCATGCCAGAGTCTATTGATATCTGGAAAATCAATTCCAATGCCTCCAAAGCCACCTCTTTCAGAACCCATGGGTGCACCTCATCCGGTCCAGGAGACTTATCTACCTTCAGTCCATTCAGTTTACTAAGCAAAGCACCATCTCTCTAGTAATCCTGACTGTACTTAATTCTATTCCCTGTGACTATCACGTATATTGCTGTTGTCTTCCTAAGTGAGAACTGACACAAAATATTCATTTAGTTCCTCTGACATCTCTTTGTTACCCATTATAATTTCTCCAGCATAATTTTCAATAGGTCCTATATCTACCCGTGTCTCTCTTTTACTTTTGATATATTTTAAAAAACTCATAACTAAAGATTAACACAAATCTGTTACAACCTGCACACAGCATCTTTCAGCTGTTCCTGTCAGGAAAGAGATAGAGGAGGATCAGAGCCAGCACCAGGTTGAGGAACAACTTCTTCCCACGGGCAGTGAGAATGCTGAACAACCAAAGGAACTGCTCACACCAATCATCTGAGATTCTCATATTCATGAAATAATATTTATTTATTTGTATGTATCAATACTTGTCCTGATATGTATTGTTTGTCTATAAATGTTTTGTGTCTGGTTGTGAGTCTGCATGTTTTGCACTGAGGACCAGAGAACTCTGTTTTGTTGGGTTGTACTTGTACAATCAGATGACACTAAACTTGATTATGTAAGCCTGCCAACAGGAGAACAGAGCATTGTTTGAAATTTGATTAGGAAATGGCAAAATAGATGAATGATGGAAAGAGAGGAGACTGGAGCAAGATAGGCTGACAGAAAACAAAAAAATGGAGAAACATGTAATGAATTTAAGACTGAAAACAACCTGTGACATTGAATGACACATTTGTAAATAACCTACAATCAAGATCAAAAAGTAAGGCTCACAAGAATTGAGATGTCAAGCCAAAGATAAATGTTCAAGAATAAATGGAAATAGATTACTTTCAAACATAAGGGAAGGCAGAACGTGTCTCCTTATAATCTAGAAAGAGACTATTGAACCCATCAAGTAAATGTCAGTTCTCAGAGTACCTATATCAGTCCCACTTCTCTACATCTCCCAGCAACTTTTTCTCATGCCCATCAAATCTCCCATGGTTCTCCTGTTGTCCATCGAACTTAGGGCAGTTTATTAGCAATTAATTTGCCTGCCTTAAGATGTGGAACAAAAAAAAATCACCTGGCAAAAGCCCACATAGACACAGGAAGAACATTGAAACCACAAGAACAGTACAAAAAGTCAGGGTCAAACCCATGTTGCTGGAACTGTGTAGCAACAGCACAGAATTTTCAGATTTTAGCATGCATTATAAATGTAGGAAATATCAAATGTTTGGTATTAGATAATATGAACATATCACATTCACAGTGTCGAGAAGCACGCTGTATTTCTTAACTCAAAAAGCTTTCAATAAGGTTAAATTTTATGGCTCTCATTATCGAGCTTTGTAAGAATGGGCCAGTTCCTAATATTTTTAGAGCAGTTTTTAAAGAAAACTTTGAACCAATGATGCTAACCCCTTCCAGTCAAATTCCCACATTTTTCCATTCTGTAATCTCTATGCCAGTATCACTTAATCTTGATATTTAAGGTATGTGTGCAGTTCAAATTGTTTTTAGATGTATGTTGATTCATTAGAAAGTAATCAGTGGATACTTAAAAAAAAACATTTCTCCAGTGGATAGAAATCTAAGTTATGATGAGAAAATCATGACAGAGATTGATTTATTAAAACATTTAAAATGAGGCAAAACAACTTTTCCAAATTCTATCAGAGACTCTGAGGATCACAATGGAATCTTGCCCTTGTATTGCTTTGTTTGGTTATTCTCAACAGGAAAATGTTTCCTTGAATTTAATTCAAAAAAGAATTGTAGTTTTTACTTCATTGATAGCCAGGCAAGCAATTTTGATGAAGTGGAAAGGTAGTTTACCACTAACTCGTATGCAATGGATACATGATTTATGTCTTGCTTGAGCTTGGAGAAAATTAGACATGACATTAAAGAGACTATGATTGAACCGGGAGCCGTGACTTTATTCTTTACATATTATTTGATGGTGACCATCTTTAGTAGAAGGGGTAGGATTATTATGGTTTTTTTTTCCTTTTATCTTTCTTTTTCCTTGTTTTCTTTTTAGTCGAAGAGTACATTAATTAGATAATTTATCATGAATACACTGCAATATTAGAATGTGAGCTAAAGATTTTTTTAAAGAAAATTTACATGGTCTTAAATACAATGTTCAAATGCAATGTACAAATTACTTATGACTCTTCCAAGTCCAATTTGTAATGATTGCATTGGCAGTGGCCAGGAAGTGCATAGTGGTTACCTGGAAATCTGACTCCCACTTGAGCATTGCATGCTGGAATACAGAAATGCAAATATATTGTTTTCCTTTACAATGTGCCAATATTTAGCATTATGATGCACCTAAGTATCAGTGGTGTGAAATGGGTCAAAAACAGTGGGGCAGAAATTTGTCTTTGGTTTCTAATGTTAAACACAGGTGAGAATTGTGCTGGATTCCTGACAATCTGTTCCATCAGCTTCCAAAGAATTGAGTATGGGAATATGAGAATAAAGAGCACCTGATACTCTTGTCACCATCTATCACTGGCTAAAAATAAGACAGGATTTTCTTCTGATTTTTTTTTTTCCTTTTTAGTTCTAAAATTTTTTTTTTTAAATGTTCATACTTCACAATGCAATAATATCTTTTTCACTTATTGCAAAGCAATTTTGGCACTTACCTCCATGGTTACATGTTTAAATCAAAAAAATACACAAATAAAAGTGCCTGAATTGCTATTTCTCCCATTGTCTCATGACATTACTCGGGAGAAAAAAAAGATGTCTCCTGGATGAATTTTGGTCTGACCAGCTGAGTGATCTGATTTAAAGGATCAAAATCTAATGAAGATACAAGGCCAAAGCAAAAGAAAATAATTATGTGGATCCTATGAGATAGAATGAATTGATTTGCCTTTAAAGCATATCTGCTAACCCAGTGGTGTGAGCGCTTCTCCTTTCTGGTGCAGAAACAATCTTACTCTTCCTTTTGACAGGGTGTAATGTCTTTAATAAAGTAAGGCAGAGCTATGTAATGGTTCAATGACCTCAGACTGGTGGCTATTGACCCTTTGACCTTCATCCTGATATTTTACAATTCACAGCAACATTTCTACAACAATAACTATTAAAGTAAGAATAGCTTATATGATACCAAATATATTTGAACATTTTAAGTAACAACTCTTATAAGTTTTCAACACATGAGAACCTCATCAGGCAGCAGTTTGCTTCAGAAATTTGCATGATTCCTTGGCCGTTCGAGTTCCTGAATTTCTTTGGAAAGGGCAAACAAGTCGCCACTGGATTGTATTGTATATTGCATATGATAACCATTCTCCCACAGCTGAATTCATGGGGAATAAATTAGTAACCTTTGAAAATGAGCCTGAGGATTAGAGTACACTGTTAACCCATGTGTGTTCCTTCTTCAATAAGAAGAAAGCCAGTATCATACTAGCTCCTCATTTGCATAATCCTGGATGCAGTCAGTGCTAACTGTTGTTCATTTGCTGCATGCCTCACTAAGACCTAATAGTGCAAGTGGCTAGACCTATCCTTATCTGCACTAAAAGCCTGCCAGCACTTATTGAAGGGGAATGTATTATAACTGCGTATATTACAGGCTGGCATTATGGAAGCCATGCTGGCTGAATAATTTGGAAGAATGGCACATGTGAAAGACCAAGCTCAAACATTTTCCAATAATTGCTTGGAGATGATTTTTATATTTGATGGAGGGAATCAGAGCTTGTTCCTCAAAAAAACAATGCCCTTCAGAAAATACTTTGAAGACAGAGAATAGACATCAATGATGGCTAGTGTTCAAATGAACACTAGTGTTCGAATGAAGGCCATGAATACGGTGGCTGGAGAATTTTGCATATGCATAGGCAAGTGAATGAATCTTCAAATGCTGTGTCCCACCAGCTCTGAGTCTGGTTGGGTTTCCTTCCTCAAATTTCTGAAGCGAAGATATGCAGTTTGTAGATTGGTAGCACTTGGGGAGACTTCAAGGGAATGTGGGAAAAATAAAGTGAAATAAGTGTAAATACATGCATAAAGGTTGGCATAGACTCTATGAGGTAGAAAACTGAACTCATTGTATTAATGTACCATTAACAAATCCATCATTGATCTTCAACAAATGCTATCATTCAGTACTCCTAATTTAATCATAGCTGCTTCTCACCCCTGCACAATTAATAGTGTGGCAAGTCTCACATTTACATCTCGCATCTGCCCACACACATTGCAACAGATTGCACAACATTCACAGACGCACTATTTCCACCTGCAAATGAGTCTAAGGCAACAAGAGTTAACTGACAAGGAACCATTGTTGATACCTGCAACAGCTCTTGCTCATCAAATTCAGTGAAGAATGAAGTCACCAGTTCTCTTATCAGTTTGGAAGAGAAGAGGGACCTGCAGTGGTCACAATCCAAGGTTGGCTGACTCAAGGATCCCTTGCAAATTTGGAAATTTGGAACCATAAAAGGAAAGAACCAAATATCAGCTTGTACAATTTCCACCAAAGATCTATGTTTTATAGAAATAACAACTTGGCAGAATTGGATGGTGCTTCCCCAGGAAGAATGGTGATAATAGTCTTAATCATCCCTTTATGATTAAGCATTCATTGTAGTATTCCTACTCATAGTTGTTGGAATTCACTTGCCATTTGTCACCAAATATGCAATTTTATTGATGTGTTCCTGGATTCTGCCACGGTCATTCTGTGTTTTAATTACAATCCTTTTTGTCTTTTGCTAATTTGGCAACTGTTTCCAAATTCTTGATTAACATAAATTGTGAACAACAGTGGCTTCTCCTCCAAACATTGTGGCAAAATTCTGCAGATATGTAGTGGCAAGTGTGCTAACCGGCTGCATCACTGCCTGAAATGAGGCCATCAATACCTCTGAGCGAAAGCCTAGCTAAAGGTAGTGGATACAGCCCAGTATATCACAGACAAAACTTTCCCCACCATTGAGAAAATCAACATGCGGCACTGTCGTCAGAGAGCATCAGCACTCATCAAGAATCCACACCACCCAGGACATGCTCTGTTCTCGCCGCTGCCATCAGAAAAGAGCTACAGGTGCCACAAACCTCATACTACCCAGTTCAGGAACCTAATACACCTCCATCATCAGACTGCAAAACAACAAACTCAGAGACTCAATTAAAGACAGTTTGTACATGAATTATTATTGAATATTTATTTTCTGTATTGCAGGCAGTTTGTTTACATTTCTCTCCCTCTCAAGTACATATCGTTTCTTTTTTAAAATTTTTTATTTTTCACACTATGAACCATACTGACCAAAATACACACAAACATTTCCCTCTTGAATATACAGTGTCATTTTCTCCCCTTTTCCCCCTCCTTTCCCTCCCTCCTTCCCACCCACTAAACGTTCAACATTTACAATATATTAAACCCATTAAACAATGTCATCACACAATGAAAATAAACAAGAAATTTGTGTCATCTACTTTTACATACTGGGTCAGTTCATTTCATCTTCTCCTTCTGTCATTTTAGGTGGTGGAGGTCCGCGGTAGGAATTCTCTGTTGTGTTCCATGTACGGTTCCGAAATTTGTTCGAATACTGTGATGTTATTTCTTAAATTATATGTTATTTTTTCCAATGGAATACATTTATTCACTTCTATGTACCATTGCTGTATTCTCAGGCTATCTTCTAATTTCCAGGTTGACATAATACATTTTTTGCTACAGCTAAGGCTATCATAATAAATCTTTTTTGTGCTCCATCCAAATCGAGTCCAAGTTCTTTACTGCTTATATTATTTAGAAGAAAGATTTCTGGATTTTTTGGTATATTGCTTTTTGTGATTTTATTTAATACCTGATTTAGATCTTCCCAAAACTTTTCCACTTTCTCATATGCCCAAATTGCATGTACTGTTTTTCTCGTTTCCTTCTTACAGCAAAAATATCTGTCTGATACTGTTGGGTCCCATTTATTTAACTTTTGGAGCATGGTGTATAGCCTGTGTAACCAATTATATTGTATCATACGTAACCTCGTGTTTATTATATTTCTCATAGTTCCGGAGCATAGCTTTTCCCATGTTTCATTCTTTATGTTTAGATCTTGTTCCCATTTTTGTTTGGGTTTACAACTTGTTTCCTCGTTCTTTTTCTCTTGCAGTTAGATGTACATGTTTGTTATAAATCTTTTAATTATTGATTTTTTTAAAAATTGAACTACCGAAATTGCAAGAAGAGGAGCTAAATAAATTAATAAAATCATTTGAAATAGAGGAAATACAGGATATATTAAAAAAAAAACTACCGAACAATAAAATGCCAGGAGAGGACGGACTCCCAATAGAATTCTATAAAACATTTAAAGACTTATTAATTCCTCCTCTCCTGGAAGTAATGAACCAGATTGAAGAAACACAAAACATGCCAGATTCATGCAAAACAGCAATAATTACAGTAATACCAAAGACGGGGAAAGATCCACTAACACCAGCATCGTATAGACCAATATCTCTACTTAACACAGATTATAAGATAATAGCTAAACTATTAGCAAACAGATTGGCTGACTGTGTACCAAAAATAGTAAAACAAGATCCAACTGGATTTATTAAGAAAAGATGAACAACGGACAATATCTGTAAGTTCATTAACTTAATCCATGCAGTACAAGGAAACAAGACGCCAACAGTGGTGGTTGCCTTAGATGCAGAGAAAGCCTTTGACAGAGTAGAATGGAATTATTTATTCAAAGTACTACAGAGGTTCAACCTACCAGAGAAATATATTAATTGGATTAAAGCATTATATAAGGGACCATTCGCGAAGGTGATAAGTAAATGGATATATATCAAACCAATTTAAATTAAGCAGGTCAACTAGGGTAAGAACAGAATATAAAATAAGAGGGATAAAAATAAAAGAGAAGGAATATAAAATCAGTCTATTTACAGATGATGTCATAATATACTTAACAGAACCAGAAATATCAATAAAAAAATTACATAAGAAATTGAAGGAATATGGAGAAGTATCAGGGTACAAGATCCATGCAAATAAAAGTGAAGCGATGCCAATGAATAATGTGGATTTCACAAAGTTTAAGAAAGAATCACCATTTAGATGGCAAACACAAGCAACTAGGTATACAACTAGAAAATAATCTAGGCCATCTACACAAACTAAATTATCAAATTATTAATGAAGAAATTACAAGACGACTTAGAACAATGGAAAGATTTACCACTAACACTGATAGGAAGGGTAAATTGCATTAAAATGAATATCTTCCCAAGGATACAATACCTATTCCAATCGTTACCAATACACCTAACAGAGAAATTCTTCAAGGAGCTAAAGAAAATAATAAGGAAATTCTTATGGAAAGGGGGGAAACCGAGGATAGCGCTAGATAAATTAAAAGAATGGTACAAATAAGGGGGCCAACAGCCACCAAATTTTAAGAATTATTATAGAGCAGCACAATTAAGATATCTATCAGATTTTTATCAAACAAGGGAAAAACCAGATTGGACCCGATTAGAGCTAGATAAAATAGGGGAGAAGGTACCTGAACATATACTATATAAGTGGGATGAAAAGCTGGTGCAACATAGGAATTCACCAGTACTGCACCATCTGCTCAACATTTGGAACAAGATTCACGTAGAAAGGAATAAAACAAATTATCAACTACCAAAATTAATATTGACGCAAAATCAACTAATCCCTTTCACAATAGATAACCTTTTCTTTAGAGAATGGGAGAGAAAAGGGATCAAAAGAATAGAAAATTGTTTTTCGGGAAATAAATTATTATCTTTTGAACAAATGAAGTACAAATATGGTATAACTCATGGTACAATGTTTGCGTACCACCAACTGAAAACCTACTTGAAAGACAAATTGGGAAGTAGACTGAGGTTACCAGAAGGAAGCAATTTTGAATATGTGATTACAGAGTACATATCGTTTCTTGAGTACAGTTTTTTTGCACTATTGATAATTAAAAATTGTGCCTGGCCTGCAGGAAAAAGAACCCAGGGTTGTATGTGATATCCTGTATGTATTCTGACAATAAATCTGAACTTTAAACTTTCAACACAACTTCCTGCTTTTGCTAATCTGAGGAACCATTTTTTGGCACCAATTACTCGGATTCTCTTTTAATACAAGATTCTACTTCCTTCACGTGTTCCTGATTACTTTGCAGTGTGTTATTGAAGGCTTTTTGAAAATCCACAAATGATAGCTTTGATGTTACTCACATCTGTCCTTTCAATTCCTCACAGAGTCTACTGAATTTGGTCAATTATCACTGTTCCATTTTTAAAATCACATTTCAGGTTCCTGAATATTTCTCTGATGCATTTTATAGTGAGGATTTTGCTATCTTTCTGATCATCGACTTTATCAAAATGTTTTCTAGTTCCGTGGAATTATTTTTTTTTTATGTGTAAGAATTCATTCAGCAGAATAGCTTTTTTTCTCCTTTATTTATATCTACTGTGCTCTAACGTTTCACTATCAATACCATGTGGACATCTGAAGTGTAGAAACATCTTCAAGTATACTGGCTATGATTACTTCCTCAACTGGAAGCACTTTCAAATTATTTTCTTCATTTATTCATTGCAGTTTGTTGCATTTTGTATACAAAGTAGGTATTCATACAGTTTAAAAAAAAGTAGCATTTTTATAGAGTTGAACAAAATTTCAGAGACCAAGTGCAACATCTTATGCTAAATTGTACTATTATTGGAATCAGCCAAGGAGCAATTACCACCCCAGTAGTATGGATTATTATGGAAAATAATATAATACAAGGTGGTCTTCTTAGCTGAGGATTACTGTTGGACCAAGCTCTGCTGTACCTGACCAGGAAGATTCAGTAGGTAGCCTGAAAACCAGCCTAAGAGATAACTGGGGACTTGTTGGAAATGGTAGCTTAGTGATTATGTTACTAGACAAGTATCCAATTATCTGGAGTTTTGATCTGAAGGCATGACTTCATGCTGGAATATCTTTTCAGACTAAGCTATTATGTCTTAGAAAGTGAGCATGCTTGTGCTGGTCAGTGGAAACCTTGGCATCGAGCCATCTATGGTCAACATGAAGTAACGGGTACTTGCATATCAATCACTTTTATCTATGTGAAGTTTCTTATAACCTTCCGCAGCAGCACACCCTAGAGGCAGCCTCAGGAAGGACCCTCAGACTCAGTATGAAACTTTCTCCCCTCACCCATGCTGATCCTTACAGATGTTCTGAGAGACTAATAATTTATGCCAAATTAGGAGTCATTTTATGCTCAATGTCAATTGAACTCAGATTCCTGCATTCATTTCACATAGTATCTTCATAGCCAGAAAGCAGAGGAGAATTACATCCCATTTTGGATTTGCAGACACATCCTAAAGACAAAAGGGTAGTGTTTTACCGAGTGTTCAACTTGCTTCATCATTCCAAATATTTTTTTTTGGAGTTCACTGGTTCTTCTTTGTTACTAAAGAGTATTTTTTGTTTGGAGGAAAATAAAAAAGTTGTGGTCTGAAATTTAACAGCTACCATAAAATAAAATTATACAGGTTTATACAATTCTCTCTAGATTCTTGACATGCATTTTATCTTCATGTTTTGATAGCTCCAGCCATTCAATAAAGCTCTCCTAGAATTCAAATGGCTGTACTTGTGCTCTGCAGTATAATTGTATTTGCCATCTCAAATTAAATATTGTTTACCGTGACCTTGGTGATTTGAAAACTATTAGCAATTTATTTCAGTGTATTAAAATTACAGCTGAAAGCTCAGCATTGAGCTTGGTTAAAATAATAGTATGGTTTGTATTGGTTGTTTATGGTTGAGTACACACAAATATATTCAATATCTTACTCTATGTTTACAATCAGAAATAAGTTTCTGATAACTGAAAGGCCTTTTTTCTCTACCCAGATGAAATAATAATTTTTAAAAAACAAAATTTCAGCATTTCAGTTAACTTTAGTGAAGAAAAGCCTGTATTTTACTGATTGTACAGAAAATGTTTTCATTATTATATTTTAGAATAACATTTATGCTGCTCTAAAATAGATTTTAAATGCTGTGTAAATCAACGTACAGTCACCTTTTATGATTGCTAAACATTTGTTTGCTGTGCAGCTAAAATGTGACCAGTCTTTCAAAAATTGTTATTCAATGTTAATGTTATTCAATGTTAATATTATTTCTTGGGCAATGTTATTACAATTTGTTCGTGGAGCTTAATTTATTCACATTTGCTCGTGTCTGCATTGATTTTTATGAAATGTGTTAAAGCCACTGCTGGTGCAGTAGCTGTTCTATTTCCTTTTTACGAGACTGTTCAAATAGGCCTTTGTGAAGAGTAAATAAATTACGCACTGCTTTGTTGGCTTTTTTACAGCAGCAGGCACTGTTCCAAGCAGCTGCTTTATTATAGATGCAGACCCAGCTGAACACAAAACAGGCAGCAGGCCGCACACTTCAAGGTCAAAGGTTGACAAACTGATGGCCTCATGCATCACTGAAAAGTTTTGTTAGTTGTACACCTACAAGTCTTCTCCATGAGTTTTGGTTGTCAGCAGCTCAGACTGAACAGCTGAAATTCTTAAAGGGGGAAGTAAAGACAAAGAAAGAATAATCATGACCAAAAAATGATTTGTATTTGTTCACATTTTCCAAAACTTGTGTTTTCACTTGTAATAAATACTGCCAGTGAAAGCAAAGGACTTTCATGTGGAATGTGATACAAGTACAACAAAACATTCAGAGCAATGTGGTATACAGTTTAAGTCTGAATATATAATTTCTCTAACATAAATATTTATTTTGGAAATAAACACAAGCTTGAAAAATTCTGCACCTTTAATATTTATTCCCTTTTCCAACAATAGAATTCAATGTGCAAAATAATTTTGTACAGAGATTAGAATTTCTTGACAGTGTGAGGGGAAACAACCAACCAGTACATGTGAGCAGCTGCTTTAAATGATTGCAAAACAAACTTTTTCAGTCAAAGAATGTGACTGAGAGACTAACGTAGATATTACCATGAGCAATATTAATGTGCAAACATTTAATATCTAATCCTTTGCTGTTATAATGGACCAATAACCCATTTAAAATAAGCAGATTAAACTATTTCTTGAATTAGCAGAGAATGAAATTTGATATGACATTGCAGAATAACATCACCCATAAGGGTTAATCTTATGTCTGAGCTCCAAGCAGGCAGCTCATCTGAAACCAGCAAAGGCTCATGAAGCTACCCCTACAGCCTCAAACAAAATGATGAAGCAAATCCTCAATTGATAAAAAGCAATTAATAGTGAATAGATTTTTCACAAAGTCATTGGCTCTGGTGGAAACTGCAGCAGAACTTTATCTATTTTTATCACTTTTCTCACTTTTAATGCAATAAATGAGAAAAAGCAGGGCTCAGCAGTTAATCTCTGCAGATTTTCAGATCAAAGATAACCAGACTCAGCTTGACTAGTTTTCATTTATTGATGGAGGTCTCCATATTAATGTGCTCAGATACCGACATATCAGTGGGTATATGATACATGCCTTACTTCCAATGTAGATAATAAATGGGAGGTGAAATGAGCAAGCTTTGCATGATGCATAGGGGGGAAAAAAATCCATGAATTGAATTGTAAACAATACGGACAGCTGGTGCTGTCCTAACTTTGTTCCAGATGGGGTTATTTGTTTTGTAGCAAAGTTTTTGAAACTTCTTTGTGTAAGTTAAGACTTCATTGTGCAGCCTAAATGAAGGCTACCCCAGGCAAAATTTGCTGCAACAGGTGTGGTAAGCTAATTACATAAGCACTGGAGTGGTTGATGATTATAGAAGTCACCTGCAGAACAGGGTGAGCAGGAAAATAAGGGCACTTAAGGGCTTTAAGAAGCTGCTGTCAGTGATTTTAAGTAAATCAAAGCCTAACTAAATATTTTATGAACTACTGACCTAACTAAAACTTTAATTGTTTCCTGCAATCTCAGAGTTTCTCTCTTTTATTTAATGCAAAAATGTATGCATTAATAAAAGTTTACTGTACACTTTAAATTAAACAAAGGTTATAAAAGTACTGTGTAGGATGTCAGAATCCAAAAGACTAACTCATTCATCTGAAACTTCTCTTTCCACCATTTTAGGATTTATTAATTTTGCACACACTTTAAATATTGAGAAGAGGAATTTAACATCAATGTATTAATTATGTGATTACAAGTACTGCACATAGTAACTTTGGATTCAAGAATAAAACAACATACATGAATGAAACATCATACAACAAAGTATAGTTTCATAGAACTGCTTTAATTAATTTAACATGCAAGTTTTATTTGAACATGTTTATGTCTTTATAGTTCCAACATCATTACCACAGTATATGATACTATAATTAAATCAATCAGTAAATGTGACATTTATTTTATGCAATGTTGGTTTTAGAATTTAAAACAAATAGTAATTACTGCCAGGGAGAATAATCAGGAAGCATTTCAAAATTTGGGTTTAATTTTAAAACACAATTTTATGAACAGGGTATGCATTCAAACATGTGTTCATGGAAGCTACCCAATCATGGGTTGAAAATATGCCCAGTGATGCTTTTGCAAAACTCTTTTTTTGCTTCTGTTAAGAATTCAGGGAAAATTTTCACGGAAACATTGCCCCACTAAATTACTGAGGGGAAAAAAATCCATCCTTTATTTAAAACACTTTGCTTGAATGAAATACTGTGTCGGGTTTAGCTCCAATTATTTATTAACAATTGGTGTTAATTCTGACAGCACGAGAATTCTGGATTATCAGCTACTGACACAGAAGAGGATAGGAAATAGGAGCAGGAGTAGGCCATCTGGCCTGTCAAGCCTGCTCTGCCATTCAGTGAGATCATGGGTGATCTGATGATAGTCTCATCTCCACCTAACCCCTGCCTTTTCCCTCTATCCCTTAATTCCCCTACTATGTAAAATCTATCCAACCTTGTCTTGAATATATTTACTGAGGTCACCTCCACTGCTTCAATGGGCAGCAAATTCCACAGATTCACCACCCTCTGGAGATTAATCCTCATCAGCAGATGAGGCTTGGGGTGTATCAGGATGATCACATTGAATGCTAGGGCAGGATTGAGGGGTCAAGTGCTCTAATGTCTCATTGAAACTGAGATTCAAGAAATGGAAATACATGATGATTTGAATGAAATTATTCAGTTTCATTCATTGTTATAGCTATCAATAAAGTAACAGCACTAAACTTCCCAAATTAGGTTAAGAGATAGGGGTGATATCACAGCCATCTGCTGCAGCATTGTAATGCGAGTCTCTGTCTGCAACAATTCAAACTTAATACAAGAATTGGATAATTCTGGTGCCACATTAAGTGCCAAACATTGATAATCTCCATGCTGGCCTTCTCCATTGGTTGTTCAGTGGTTCATCATTACTAAATTGAATTGCTTCTCTATGCTGGGGATTATCATTGATCAGAATATTAACTGGACCAGCCTTAAAAGTAGTATGGCTCACAAGCATGTCAAAGGTTGGATAGCTTGCAGTGAGAACCTCATCCTTTGAGTGCCCAAAACCCTTCCAATGTCTATTTGGTACAAGTCAAATCTATGTACTGTTTACTCAAGTTATAAAAGTGAATGTCTATAAGGACTACCATGTCCAAAATGTATTATATTAATTTGCTAATAGATCCTCCAAACCTAGAATACCTATCACCCAGAAGGTCTAACTTGGAAATAAATCACCATCCCTTCACTGTAGCTGAATCAAAGCTGCAAAATTCCCTATCAAACAGAGTGGGGTTTTTCTGTAATGATTCCAACATTTCAGAAAGGTAGTCCTTTATTTTATTCCTCAAAATGTTAAGAATGGACATTAATTTCCATCCTCAACTGCTATATCCTCATCTTGCATATGCCTTGGTAAAAGAGATACCATTATTTCTCTTTAATCCCCTCTTCCAATGTAAAGATTTGATGTTGCTTTGATAAAGCTCTTGAGTATGCTTTTTACGTTATTGTATTCATAATGCCATGTCTAGACTTCTGTTTGCCTTTTTATTTCCCCTGACTGGATAAAACTCTCCAGATGTCAGATGAGAAACAAACTGTTGGAATTTGATGGTCTAAAGTAGTTAGTGTCGTTCAGTACCAAGTTAATTTTCATTGCTTGGGGAGAGTATTCCCGTACAGGACGAACACACTTGCCTTTGAAGTAATACATGGAACTCATGTGAAGGTTATAATCATAGATAAATAAGACTCCAATCTCACCCCACACCCTGCTTTCAAATTTGACAGTTTCAAGATTACTGTCCAATCAGTTTACTCTCAATCACCACATCACGAGAAACGCCTTAAACAGTGCTGTCAAGTCATGCTTAGGATCCCATCAGCAGAGCATAGTTTGGTTTACATTGGGACCTCTCTGCTCCAGTTTCATCACAACTAGGTCCAAACAAGGACCAAGGAGCTAAATTTAAGAAGTGAAGAGAGAGTGACTGACCATATGAACATGTATCTACATGGAAACTGGTAAAACAAAATCAATGGGAATCAAGGGAAAACACTCCAAAGGTTGGACTCGTGCCTCAAGCAAAGAAGCATGACCTCATTTGTCAAAGGTCAATCATCCTGCTCCAAGACCTCAATGTGTAGGTTCATTGAATTTTGCCTGAAGTCCAGACATCTTCAAATGCTTCATCAGAATGTCAGAAGTGAAGAATTTTTGTTGATGATTGTGCAATGTACAAATCCATCTGTGACCCCACAACAAATGAATTAGTCCATTCCTCCATGCAGCAAGATCTGGACAATGGGCTGATAAAGGGCAAGTGACATTTGGACCACAGATATGTCAAGAGATGATCGCATCAAACAAGAGAGAGAGAGAGTCTTACCACATCCCCATCACTCATGGATTGCCATTACCGAGACCTTCTTCATCAATTTACTGCTGATCGTTATTGACCAAAAACTCAGCTTGAACCAGCCACATAAATACTAGGGCTACAGAACCAGGTGAAATACTGAGTTCTTTATGGCAAGTGACTCACTTCCTGACATCCATTAGCCTTTCCAGTATCTATGAGGCATCAGGCAAGAATTCAATGGAATATTCTTAAGATTTAACTCCAATTTAACTCTGAAAGCACTCAACACTATCCATGGTAGAGCTACTTGATGATTGGTACCCCATTAATCACTCTGGGTCTTCATTCCCTCTACCAACAATGCACAGTTGCTTCAATGCATTCTCAAACTGCAACCCAAAACCGCAATCTTTGTCATTAAGAAAGACAAGGCAGCACATGGGAATGCCACCAGGATTCTCTCCAGATCACACATACCTTAATTTGGAAATATTTCACCAATCATCATTGCTGGATCGAAATGCTGGAACTCCTTATCGAACAGCCTTGTGTGGGTGACCATGATGCTAGCTTTATCATAATGCCGGTATCTGAAAAGATGAATATAATAAAAGAGAAAAATCATAAGATGAGATACAACATCTGGAATTGTTGATTATCTGAATGTTAACATTCATTTGGTGACAAGGAATGAGAAGGATGGTATCAGTAATGGTGAACATGAAGTTGAAAGCATTCATGGAGATGATGAACAACGACTTTGACTATTTTAGACAGAAGCAGAACCTAATTTCTCCTGCACCTTCACATTCTGGTTTGTCCCAAGTCTCAATTTTCAAATTCCTACCTGCCTCACCAATTTCCCTATTTCTCTAACATCTTCCAGACCTCATATTCTCCTCCTTTATCTAATTCAGGCCTCTGGCATGTCCCATACTTTAATCACTGTGCTATAGATATCTATAGTATCAACTTCCTGGGTCCTGAGCTCCTTTCTAAGTTCCTTCAATTCTCCACCTCTCCTTCTTACTTTGGGTATTTCTTTAAACAGCCTTTTGACCAGGATCTTCCTATTTGGTTCCATTTTTGAAGACCATTCCTTAGTCATGATATTACTACAGGCTCCAAAATCTTTATGACATAAGGCAAGCCAATCTTTCTGATTGAAAAGATTGCCTAAAAGAGGTTGTATTGTATTAGAAAGGACTGCATCAATAAATTGTAATTATGTTATGTCGTATACCAGCTACAATGGAAATTCACCAAGGCAGTGTTATATTTTTCTTTTAAAACACTATTTATTAGTAACTACTAGTAATATAGCACATTAGTCAAATCAAAACCAACTACGTGCAGATGTTATTTTTTTGCCTGTGATACCCAAACCATTACAGCTTAGGCACAATTCTGAGAGTCATTCCATAGTTCAATCTTACAAATCCATTATCTAAACACAGACTTTTAAACTTATGCACAGAAGTCATCATGAAGGAGATGAGCGTGACTGAGTGACCAGACTGCCAAAAACTCAAAAGTCCTCATTGAGTTTCTTCCAGAGAAATATCCTTTCTTACGAACAGTTGTCACAACTCCCCTTTTTCTTGCGTGGGGAAACAAAATGTATAACTTCCACGATGCTTCCAAGCCTAGCTACGGATCAATTAAAGTGTCCTTTCCTTTGGTCATGGTAGGGTTCAATAATTCTGCTGACAATGAGAATCAGCCGAATTGTCCATTATCACACTGGGTCATTCCTGCTCCGTGTTCGTTGAGGTGGCCGCTGGTCATAAAGTGCTGTTCCTTCAGTGTTCCACACACAGGACTCTCTCACCACCTGTGTCCCTGGAAAAGGCATCCAATGTCCTTTCTCCTCTACAAAGTAGCCTGTACTAGATGATGCCACCCAGTCTCCCCAAAGCTGTGAATGGCTGCAGCCTGTACTAGCCCTTAAAGTGATACATTAAATGAAATGGGAGCTCGTATTAATTATAACTCTGGACAACATTTTTTTCAAAGTGTTTGCTTCCTGGAAAAAAATGGGTATTAACTTCAAGCTGAACACAAAGATAATTTCAGATAAGTTGGAGAAACATTAAATGAACTTTTATTGAATTTAGCTTGTTTAATCACATAATGTCGCCGACACATTGTGCAGTTCAACTGACCTAAAAATGTTTTGTTGCTGATTTTCATTTGTACTCAGCATCTGATGCCTCTTGTATCAGTGTCCAAGAATAGTTGGCCAGCATTGATGGATTCCAGTTGCACTGCTACCGATTTTCCATGGTTGCAATGTCCTGGTGAAACCTTTCACCAGGTTCATCACTGACTGTAGCAAGATCAGCAAGGAAGACGTCCAAGTGCGAATGGAGAAAATGAATTTTCAATGACACGTTGCATTTCATGGTTTTGTAGACTTGAAGTAGACAAAATATTACAGGTGATCACAAAAATAGGTTATATCTAAAAAAAACAGTCCACAGTAGGAAAATTTTAGGGTGATTCAGGAAGCAAAATCTTCATTTTCCAGTGACTTAAAGCTACTCTTCGGATTTGGTTGCAAAGGAGAAAATAAATCTTGACTTAAGGTAGAATTTTTCTGGCTTCAGCCTTCAATCCTAAACTTGCAACCCTTCTTTTAAAATGATGCTTGCTTTTGGACAATTACCCATTGATATTTTGATTTAAATCACTCATTTAACCTCTTTCTGAAAGCACGTCATGAATTTCTGGGTTTTTTTTCCTTTTTCCCATTTTAGAAATTACCGTTGATGGTATTGGCAAACATTTAAAACATTCACAATTCCTCCTCTGTCCATTCTTCAAATCTAAATGTGAGCTAGTTCTTTTATTTGAGTCATTGCTGGGTTAAGATGCTATTTTTCAAGGCAAATGAAAAATTAATGTCATCGGCAAGCATTTGGAGATTTGAGAACTTTGTTTTATTTATTTTCCATAATTTGTATACACTTTGGATTTCTAGCGGGTGAAATGGTCAGCATTAGTAAGGCTCAACTTACTGACCATGTGAATCCATTTTACACCATGCAAATTTAATTAGCCATTGTCTACAACAGTGAAGGAAATGAGGCAAAGCATAACATGTGCTGCACTCGCTGTTAGCCTGTTTTGTGATGCTGGAATCGAACAATTTCCATCTTACCCAGTAATTTTTATGTTAAAATTGCCTCTCATTGTACTGTTGTATCTTTTCCTAGATTAGAAGATGCAGTTTCAAGTTTACAATTTACTTTTATGTTGCTTAAGTATTTCTTGTCTGAAAGAGCAGAGTTTAATAATGAAAATTGGAGACTGATGAAGTGAACAGGAAGGGAAATCAAAAGTCACAAAATCAGCTAAAGATGATTTTCCAAAAAAAGTTCTCACAATTCGAACCACAGTCACTATTCACTGGAAAGTAGTTTATTTCCTTTGTGTGAAATTGTGTGACCAAAATATTGTACCACCGAAGCAATGTCTTTGAAAATTAGATTTTCCCATTATCTAAAGCAGCATATTCTATCTTTTTTGAGAGTTACCCAACCATCATGACCCAGAATAAATTTCAGATTCTAATATTGAGAACCTTTTGAAATTTATATCTAGAAATTTCATATTGATTACATTTTCATAATCAAATCTATTGCTTGTATGGCAGAAAGATTTAGTAATGATCTGCATATGGACCTTTTCCTTCATTGGACTGCTATGAAATGGTTATTACTTCAAAATGTTCAATTTTCTTAACCAAATTGCTTTCTAATGCTGTATTTTTTTTAAAAAGAAATTGCATTTGCTGAAAATTACTTTTTCTGGGATTTCTACTGTGTACCCTTGTCTGTCCTTGTTATTCACACAGCCAAACAGAATCCCTTCTAGGCTAAAGTGACTCACTTCTATGTTCCACATCAGAGTCTCTTCTAATAAATCATGCAAAAAGTTAAGGAAAAACATTTCCTGGGGTCCAAAATGGGATTATCATGAGAAGTTTTAATGAATGGTGCTTGAAAGTCTGCTCTTCCTGACCATGTAATTAATTCTAAACTAGGTATTAAGTTGGAATATTTGAATGAGGGTCTTGACGGCCTATTGCTGATTATTTCTCTTGAGCAGAGGGTCCATTTCCCATTGATCCTTGTGCATAGAATTACGTTGAAAAAGCTGCCCTCGTAAATATTTATTGCTTTTGAGGTAGAGATACCGACGACCAATGTAATTCCATTTGTGTTCTTATCTCAGTTCAGTTTAGACACAAGATGTATGGTGTTACCATACATGGTGTTACCATACATCTCGAGCTACAATGTGTCTCAACTAAAATTGTGGAAGTGCAGAGCTGGACTTCCATAGCTGAAAAAATATAGATCAATGTTTCAACTCAGTTCTGCAGGAAACTGTATACTCACATCAGTAACATGACTTCTTGCATGCAGATATTAACTGCAAGCTATTTCTAATTTAGTTATTCTTTTATTTTCATTTCATATTTTCAATTTCCAGTTTATCTCTTCTATTTTCCATTCTGTATCTACCAATACAAATTATGTAAACAACTTTACAAAAATATTGGCAGGAATATCTAGATTATAGTCGTTCTTTTTGTTCTTAGAGCGCACGATGCGTGAATAGTTAAGTGACGAAGTAATATTTTAAAACATTGAAGCAGTGCTCCCAAAAAAAAACACCTAACCTCCCAAAAAAAGTTTTGAGGATCACAGTTCAATGCAAAACAACTACAGTATCAATATGGTAGGTATATCTAGTCAAAATAACTTGTTTAGAAATTAATTTTCAATTTTTAAAGTTTATTTCTGTGATTCCAGGAATAGTCTTAAGGTTATAAAACATCACTAAAGGAAGAAAAATACCTCTACCCCAGAAGTCCATTAAATTACAGCACTTTAAAGAGAAGCTGGCTTCAGTACAGTTGTTATGAATAATTCATGTTGTATTTTGAGTGCCTTCTGCTAAAATGGATAAAAGTCTTGTAGCTGCCGTTTATGAATTTGAATAAATTAAAGATATAAGAAAGGCGTGGTATAAAAATAAAATACTGTTTGAGGGAACAGAGCTGTAATGGTTGAAGCAAAGTAATAACGTTGCATGTAAAACATAATATGGAGAATAAAAAGCCACAGTGAAAGCATAATAAAGAATGTTAAAATACTGGCTCAGTATTACACCTCTGTATAAAGTACCCTGACACCAACTCCATAGCAAAATGTGATTTGCATACAGATGTCAAAATGGTTGGTTCTGTTAAAGTTAAGACTTGCATGTGTGGCCACCTAAATCCCCTGTAGTACATGAGTATGCTGACTCAGGGTGTCCAGGTGGTTGAACAATAACCATTTATTTGGAGGCATTATTTTCCCTGGGGTTTCCCCTTGCTTGTAGATGGTAATCCTAAAACTCAAGATGAACACATGGTGAGGCATTATGTTTTGGTCCATGTTGATTGCTCTAAATTTTATCAGGAGGAGGGGATAGAATGGAAGGCAGTGGTTAGTAGGAAGGAGGTGTTGTTAAAATAATTGCTATTGGCTCACAGGGTGACATTCTTAATTCACTTTCTTCCATGACTGAAATTTAAAACAACGTAAATTTTTTCTCTGAAGTGTGCCACATTACTTTAGGACATCTGCTAAGCTGATTTATGGGGCTTAACAGCAAGACTATCAAACAGATTATGTGTCACTACAACTAATACAGCAGCAATTTCATTCTTTTAAATCAAGCTGGCAGTAAAGTTTGTCTCTTTCTCAAAGCTGTGGTAATTTTCTGTAAAAAAAACCCCACAGTGCATTCATGCTATTGAGGAGCAGTCTTTGTTTCTTTTAGAAAATCAAATACTCATTAAGATGGTAAGCAATTTATTTGAATAAATATTTTTACAAAATTACTTTAAAATATTTTATGCCTAACAATATTCACTGGGCTCGCATCATGAAATAAGCACATACCTGTTAGAAAATATTGATTGTCAGTCTTAAGAGAACTGATTAAGCTTTGTGTGTGTACCGTGCATGTCTTGGCTATAGAGCAAGTGGCATTTTCACAAAGGATCATGATAAACTTGTACAATGCTTTATTTTGTGTGTTGTAAGGTGCTGATTTGAGTACTGTCCTTGAGCAACTAAATTTTCCTAGTCACTTTTGATTTAATCATTGGACACAATCCCTAAATTGTGCTTATTTCATTGGTTTTTGTATTAATTGCTCCCTTTGACTGGCTGTCTGTAAAACCACAGTCTGGATCATTTTGATATTCTATAGTGACAGCTGGTAATGGAAGCCCAGGTTTCTGTAGAAAGCCTATTAAGTATGCTACACACTCAATGGCCTGTGGTCCGGAATAGAGAGCTCCTCCCATAAGTGTGTCAGGCTTTTGTCATTGTAATTGGGCTCTGTTTGTAGAGTGTTGTCTGTATTTACTCTTTGCCAGAGCTCATATTTACACAGCCTGTTAGGGGGTTTGATGTCTCCCTGCCTTGCCACAAATGCATCATATACTGCCACAATGCCTTTTGGCAGTTACATCTTTTTGGTCTTCTAAGTTACTTTGTCAAAGGGTGCAGCGGGGGAAAGAGGCCTTGAGCGGCAGGGGAAGCCTAGAGGTTGATGACATTTGCACTTTAACAATAAGATTAAAGGTATCTGGTGTTATGAGATTTTGATAAAATAAATCTATCCATAGACATTATCTGGCCATGCCTCTTTCACAGAGCTCATTCATTCAGGAAGCAGAAAGCACGGAGCAAGCAAATTTAATAAGCACTGCATCCATTACACATTTAGCTTCTGCCATAGCAACAGAGTCAGGGCCATTCAATCTCCTGTGCTCAGCCATCATTATCTCCTGAGCCATCTGTTGTAGAGGAGTGCAATTCCATCTTATTTAAATGAAGAGAAGCTAGCATCTATTTAGTGGGACATATGTCACAGAAAGCATACAACTTGAAATATGGCTGCATGAATCTGATTTGAGTTTTCTTTCAAGATGTTTGTGTGCAATTATGTTTTATGTGATGTACAAAGAAGAAATTCTGAAATCTTGGTAAGGTTTTAAAACTCTGATGGAAAGTAAGAATGAGGTGACTTTGGACTCAACTGTTGTGTGTGCCATATCCTGGGGAGTTACCATATGAGGCCTTTGTAAACCTAAAATCAACAAACAACAAAGTAGAAATGAAGTTTTAAAATCTATGGTGAGGCTGTAGGTTTTCGTATTGTATTCATCTTGAACGACTGAATGACAATTGTGTTGTGTACACAGCATTGCTGTAACAGGATTGGCTCTCAGTCTGTGGCATTGAATTTTAATTATGTGCAAAATTGGCTGTGATTGGTGCAGCTGTCAGGCCACGCTGCTCCTTCAACTGATAAGTTGTATGCACTTGGCAGAAACTTTCCAGGAATGATACTCACTTCTGTACTGTTCATCCAGATATACAGAGACTAGCAAGAATGAAGCTGTGTGGAACATTTCTTGGTTGGTAGAAAACATAAATCATTTCTTTTCTTTACAATTGTTTCTCTTGTAATAATACTGTAAATTCTCGGCTTTGGATAAGCTATAGGAATTTAATATAAACATATGATTGCTCAGTGTCATTTGTACTTGGTTGATTTTTTTTATCTAAATGGAATAGTTTCAATTTATTCTATGTTATTCCAGACAATATAAACTCTATATTTTTGCTCTGATCATTGTATTATTTTATAGTCTCAGAATGATGTCTCCGCTAGATGTCTTCAGATATTTTATGTCTCATTTGGATTATGTTAATTTATACTGTGAAGACTATAGATTTGTTGTCATGCACAGTAGGCATATACAACACTTTATTTAAATGCAAGTTTCTTTAAAGCCATTTTTGCACTGAAAAAAATGAAAGGAATATTATATTATTTGTGAACTTTAGACAAAGAAGTTTTGTCTCCTTCGTGTTTCTGATATGCGCCTGACAGGGATCATTAAGACAATGTTAGCCTGAAGGCTTATTAAAAGTTTCTGTATGCTGTTTCCATCTGCCAGGATCTGCCACGGGCAGGTCTCATTCCAAATGCTCAGCTGTTACGTATACAATATTAATGCTGACCAGTTGCATACAGCATACAACAGGACTAATTGTAGTCTGGTGAATTAGGGTTACCCATCTGCATAGGTTTGAAATCTGTTGTAAGACTAACAAGAAAAATGAATTGAGTTCCAGCTGGTAATTGAAGGAGCTTCCTTAATTGACTATGCAAAAATGTTTTTAACTCAGAGCTTACTCATTTATTTATTTATTAGTTTAACAGTCATTGAAAAAAAACATTTTCATCAGTAGGTGGATTAATTCTAATACCAATATTTTAGTCAAATATATTTAACATAATTGATAGAGCAACTTTTCTTTTGTAGATATGTAAGCTTTTTAAAATTAATAATTACATATGAAACTTAGAAACTTTATCATCAAAAACTGGAGAAGGCTCTACAAAGATGAGCAAACTTTCAGTGAAAGTTGGCCAGAAAACCTCAATATTTCTACTTTTCAACACTGGTACAATTCTACTTCTGAACTAATAAAATTTATTCAAATTCTAGTAAAGTTAATGAAGAATGCTTAAATGCCTCTCAACTTGCTGATTTTGGCATTTTCACTGAAGCATTATTCAGTTATTATTAATATAATTTGCTTACTTAAAGGTACTTGTACATTTGTAGAGCACATGAATTAAAAAAATGAAAACATAACAAGTTCTTAAAAAGTTTAGGATTTTTTAAATCAAATATTTGTCAACCAGTATATTCACTTTAGCTTAAAATGTGGATCAGAAATTATACTTCTACTTTTTTGTTGCTCTTAGTAACAAAATGCTATGAATTGAAATCATGTTTACAATAGCAGCTTGAGCTACGTGCACTTCAGTTGAAAATCCTGGAGCTGGCTGAAGTGCTGAACGCAGCTGATAGAGCACAAGCTGGGGGGAGCTGTCCAAGGTGTCTGTTCTCAAGATATTTTCTTTTTGGCTTACCAAGATTTTTCAAACAAAGTTTGCATGACCAGAACTAAAATTTTGCTTGATAGATAAATATTAATACAGTTTTACATTTGTTCTGTAATTATTTTCATGTAAATGGCACTTTCTGAACATCTCCAAAAATGTGATATCGGACAGAATTGTACATTGTCTTTTTCTGCTCTTGTTCCATCAATTGTTTGTTCCGCAGTTCATTTGTTTTTATTAATATGAGTTAAAAGTAGACTCCAGAAAGGACATTTTGTTATGGGTCTGGAAGAGACCTTTAGTTTGAGTCTTCTGCGTGTATAGTTTTTATGGGTCTGGAAGAGTCCTTTAGTTTGAGTCTTCTGCGTGTATAGTTTTTATGGGTCTGGAAGAGTCCTTTAGTTTGAGTCTTCTGCGTGTATAGTTTTTATGGGTCTGGAAGAGTCCTTTAGTTTGAGTCTTCTGCGTGTATAGTTTTTATGGGTCTGGAAGAGTCCTTTAGTTTGAGTCTTCTGCGTGTATAGTTTTTATGGGTCTGGAAGAGTCCTTTAGTTTGAGTCTTCTGCATGTATAGTTTTTATGTGTCTGGAAGAGTCCTTTAGTTTGAGTCTTCTACGTGTATAATTTTTATGTGTCTGGAAGAGTCCTTTAGTTTGAGTCTTCTGCGTGTATAGATTTTATGGGTCTGGAAGAGTCCTTTAGTTTGAGTCTTCTGCGTGTATAGTTTTTATGTGTCTGGAAGAGTCCTTTAGTTTGAGTCTTCTGCATGTATAGTTTTTATGTGTCTGGAAGAGTCCTTTAGTTTGAGTCTTCTGCGTGTATAATTTTTATGTGTCTGGAAGAGTCCTTTAGTTTGAGTCTTCTGCGTGTATAGTTTTTATGTGTCTGGAAGAGTCCTTTAGTTTGAGTCTTCTGCGTGTACAGCACTATGGTCTTTGCTGGTTGTTTGTTTCTTTGTTATTCTTTTAAAAATGGCATGATACAGCTGATCCACACCAGACATTGCTGATTGATTTCAGCCATAATGCATAACAAAAGAAGTGCAATGTATAATACTGCCTGGTTCTCAGAGATAAGAATTTAATAGAATTTTGGCAAAAGGAGATTGGCTTGCAGGAGCTTAATATATGCACAACCTGGTAAAGTGAGATAGAAAATGGCATTTGAATGCAAATCTCAAATGATCTTAATGAATGGCTGCTGTCCTTTGCCTCTAATAAGGTTTGAAGCCAACAAAGGAAGTAGCTTTGATAACCTAGGGCATCTGTCATATCCTGGGCTGCTTACAGTGTTTCGAATAGGAATCCTAGGACTCTACCACAACTATGGTGAGAGGAGGTAGGTTGGCAGTGATCTTTTAGTTTCAAATCATAATTCATAACAGGTAATCTTAATGTCTAAATATTAATCAGATTGGGGGTATTACCCACTGAGCATCGTATCCATCTTTAAAACTCTGCGCTTCAACAATATTTGAACTATAGTTCTGAGATATTTAAATTTTAAGGACCACCTATTAGATGGTATACAGTAAATTCATTTCTCCTCATAGAGTAAACAGATATATTGCAACCCCAAGGGTTTATGGGTAGTGTATTTACACAGAAAATGCATCAAGCCTTCTCTGCAATCTAACTAATGAGACTGGTCATTAAGTAAATGACACACAGCCTTTAGCAGGCTTATGCAACACACTGGAGTATCAAATATTTAATTCAACTACCACATGTCTCATGCTCCGTTGTGGTCTGCCGTGGCCCAGCCCCTGCTGTAGATTTCATTATTGCTTTCCGTGATGTCATTTCACCGAGGTGGACAATAGCTGTGGGGAAAAGGTAAGTCAATATTAATGTTCTCCTACTGACAAAGGAAGACAAAGCTTGTGTTCTTGGCCTCTGTTGAAGTCTGATGAATGTAACTGAAACTGCTTTCCCTGCCTTGTTAGGAGAAACAAATTGTTTGACTGGGACAGCTTAGAGAGAGCTTAATTTACAGCCACAAACAATATATTGTTGGATCTCTTCTATTCTTTAAGCTGTGTACGGCACAGCTGATCTGTTTGTCAATAGAAGGCACTTCACGTTGAATTTACATCACTGTAGTGATATCTCATGAACCTTCTCTTCTTTGACTAGTTCTGTTATCAACGGCGCTTGTGAATACTTTAATTTTGGGAACCATAATCAGCTCACACTAATTTCAGAAATGTCTTCTCAACAAAGTTGATCCGTGCCCTCCCAAGTTAAAAAAAAATGTGATGCTGCTTTGATATGTCAGCTGTTTTGGTTGAACTATCAGGCTCCTGATGGTACAGAAACTGCGTAGCACGGAGATAAGTTGCGTAGAGGCAGAATGAAAGGTGACTTTTTTATGCTCTTTCTGGAGAATACTTTTGAATTTGACAGACAAAGGTGTCACAATTAGACTTTTTTTTCTCTCCAAAGGAAGACAAGGGTACTTTTTGATTTCATTGATAATTTTTTTTCTCGTTTTTGTGTTCTCTGCCCCAATCCATGCTCTTAGTAAACTCATTCCATGTAATTTAGGCAGGAAAGTGAGGGCTACCCAAATAACGAATCATGAAAACATTCAGAGCTCTTGCAGAATGACTTCAAAAGACAAATTGCTTGGAACTTTTGCTTGGATATATAAAAAAGATTAATGTAATTATGTTAAAATTTAATTTAGCTGATACATGGTTCTCGCTTTACAACTTTGCAAAAAATAATATATCTCTTAATAAAATGTGTACCAATACAATTTTTACTTAACTATTGCTTCTTCGGCTCCTTTATCCACAAACTTTGAGTAAGGATTTATTCACTCTTGTAAGCCACATTCTTGTAAATATGTAATGCAAAATTACTAATTCTGTCAAAGAAAAATCATAATTGTAATATCCATGAATTTAACTATTTTGACATTTTTCTCTGAATGGTGTTTAAAAAATGTAATTTTATATGCACGAGTACTTTATTGCTTAATATAAATAGATTGGATATATTTAGCTATTTGGGTTTTTTTAGTTCAAAGCCATTTGCCAAAATGTTTACAATGCCGTTCAGGTAATTTGGTGGAAGTGTTCTCCAGGACTTGCTCTGCACAGATTTGTTTGCATGAATTGTGGGAAAGTGCTGATTTCTATCATTGATTACACAGTGACAGGAACAGGTGACTTGCTAGTAAAGACCTGGAAAATGCAATTAGCTGTGAGAAAGGAACAGCTGTTTGAAACAGCTTCTTGCCTTCCAGAGAGCATGGTCAATAACCGGTTAAAAAAAGGTACTTAACCTGAGAAACAAATCCTATCATTGAAGCAAAGAGGAACCCCATTATTCACTCTTAGTTGCCTGGTCATTTGTTCGACCAAAATCAAATAAATTGTTTTCTTAAATCAATGTTCTGAATTTGCTTTGAAAAATTGTAGGTCTTTTCTCATTGCATGTGCAGAAATCCTTCTTGAAATGGTCATTATAATAAAAGAGATGATTCATTGAAGGTAGAGTATTAGTCCTCCCAATGCTTCACTCTGCATACAGCTTTGAGAAAACAAATGTGCAGAGTTTTATCTTAGCTGCTCGAATATATTAAAGATGAGATCCTTCACTTCTGATCTGAAATATTAATTAAACTCCAACTGTATAATAAATTCAAGTACAGGATGAGACATAAAACATGTGTTGTACTGTATATCTCCTGCGAGCTATAAAGGGGCCATTTACATTTGCAAGAAAAGAATCACATGGTTTCTCTAAATGTAGTCAGCAGGAAGCCTTTGTTTAACCTCACTACACTTGTCACATTTCAAATTGAAATAATGCATAACATGAAAAGAGTCACAAAGGATTCATTTTTAAACATGTATGCAATTGGTTATTTTTAATATAATCAAATGATTTGAATGTTTATATTATCTAGTAAAAAGTTTATAATTACAATAACTTCAAAATGCTGAACGTGATAACTTTGATATGCATGTAAGTGCATATACCCTGTGCAAGGGTAAATGTGACAACCTAGTGAAATATTCCTATTATGCATTATGAAAAGTTTCAGTTTTATAGATGTTGTACATACAAAAGGATTATACGTTAAAGCTGATCAAAGTGAGCAAATTAAAACAATTTCATTACTGTTGTTCTATTTAGCTGAGCAATACCAACAACCAATTGAAGCAGACTTAAGTCTTGGCATTGGGTTCATTGTTTCAATTTAATATTGCATATGTTATACTTAGTGCTAGTGCTTTTTAAGTAAAATCAAATTGTACTGTTCATTTTTATGGAAAGGGTTTTGTAGACAATCACAGGTTTTGAGAAACTTATTTCCAAAATTCCAAAAAAAAAACAGAAACTACCGTATTTGATGACATATAAGATCCACTTTATTTCCCCAAAAATAGCTCAAAAAAATTCCCCAGGTCTTGTATGCAAAGTTAAAGTTATGATGGTAATGGTGAGTAACGCCGACAGTGATTTTTGTGGCATAGCTCACCAGCATCAGCACCATCTATCGTTGGGGGCTGGTTGCACACTGTTGGGGGGGGGGGGGAGTGGAACAGTAGGATCAGTGTGGGGGCTGGTGATGGGCTGTTGGGAGACTCTCCCAGCAGTCTGCTGTCGGTCCCCACACTGGTCCCGGTGGCCCACTCCCCCCCCCACAACAACCATCAACCAGTCCCCACACTGATCCCACCAGCCCGCTCAGGAGACCAGCATGGGGACTGACTGCGGGATTCCAGGAGAGAGTAGGGCAGCAGGACCAGCACGGGGATTGATAATGGAAGTTTATCTTTATAAAATGTTTTCTGCTATCGTGAAGCTACTTTTGTTTTCTCTTGTAAATTACAGCAGCATTATTTAAAAAGAATTCCTGTTGTCCTAGTTGCATGTTTTGCCCAAGGTTTTTTCTGCTATAAATACACTAAAAAAAATTCTTAATATTCCCTACTGAAATGGGGGGGGGGGGGGTCTTATATGCCCATGGGACTTAAATGCCATTAAATACGGTAATTGTTTCCAAATTATTTCATTGTTAACTAAAATATGCCAAATTGTCAGCACTAAATTTCTGATTGCAGCTGCTAACAATGTAAAGCACGGGTGTAAGGAGCTTAATAGTAGTGATACAATTTAAAAGAAAACTAGTCTTAAAAAAAATGTATCATGTACTTCACCCATTTCTAATCTCCAGAAAACAATCTTGAAGCAAGAAAGCTTATACTGTGCTATGTGTTTCCTTGTACAGTATTTAAACTTTGACAGAGACAGTAGTATAATGCAGTTTTACTTGGAGCATAAAACCAGGTAACAGCTGCTTCAGCTCAGTTCAGTAGGCTGAATTCTGTATTTTAATTTAAAAAATTTAGACATACAGCATAGTAAAATAGGCTCTTCCGGACCATGAGCCCTTATCTCTCAATTACACCCAATTAACCTACAAACCTCCATACATTTTGAAGGGTGGTGAGAAATCAGAGCCCCTGGAGAAAACCCACACAGACACAGGGAGAACATATAGACACCTTACAGACGGCGCCGGATTATTAAGTCCCTACAATGCAGATTGGTATATGTCAAAACTGTGAAAGACATTGGGAGGACAGTTTACAAAGATGTATCCATTTTCATAGTGATAACACGAAAGAACATAAGATGATTATTAATGTTGTTAAGCCTTCCTAACTATTGGTGAAGAAATTTTAAAGTATCCAAATGCAGGTACTAGATAGTTGTAACAGTGAGCTATTAACAATTGTTTCAGTTGAGGGACTGCCTACTGCAAATTTCAGGCATAATTTAAAGGAAGTTACATTATTTCTGCTGGGAAAATGTGCTGCATGGACCAGTGCAGAGAAAGGCCAGTGGCTGGAGGATGAGGATTGAAGTCTGGGGTTAGGTTTCCAAGGAAGTAAGTTCTTGTGAAAGTTGTTCAGAAATGATCAGAGACTGGAAGGGAAATTTCCACCCGTGATCAAAGCCAGGTACCAGGGCCTCGGAAGCAAAAGTTGGGTCTGCGCAGCAGGAAATGTTCACTTCTGATCAGAGACTGCAGACGACATCTAAGAGGATATCTTTCATGAGAATTGGGGCTTGGCATTTGGCTTGCCAATGAGTGGCGAGAGCTGGAAATCTGATCTATCAACACAGGCCTCTAAGGACTGCTGGGTTAGGAGAAGGGAATGGTTGCTGAAAGGACATCATGAGTGGAAGGGTGGGATATTTTAGAGTTTCACTGGAAAGATGAACCCATAGGGGTTCAGAACATTATCATAGGATAAAGGCCTCTAGAAAAATGGATAGTTAGAAGTGGTGAGGTCATGACTTGCTTGATAAAGAGCAAAATCAGGAATAGTCATGGCTATGTTATGGATGGAGAGCAGGAGATTCAAATGCAAGTCAGATACTTACTTTTCATGTGTCCTTGTCCAGTGCTACAATACTGAAATTGATCAATGATGAATGCTGTGGCAACAACTTAGTTTTGGTTCCCACAAAAGGATTGGTCACATAGGGAAGTGACTGGTTGAATTTCTAGAACAGCATGAAAAGATTTGGAAGTAGTTATTACTGTGATTCACTCTGGAAAATACCAATTTTCAAGTGCATATCCCTGAAAAATAAACAGCATGGTGCTTTCAAATTTCTATGCATAAATTACAACTCAAATGCAATGAAAATGCACCATCCTATCCATTTTAAGCTTACTACCTAACATGGATACAGACCAAAAGCACTTTTGTTTTTGGCACAAGTTCTATAAACACGTGCCTTATCCTTTACCACAAGTACTTGATCCTAATAATAAACCAGGAAATAAATTATATTACTAAGGATAATAATTGAATGATATGGAGTAGTTGTTAATGTGAAAGCTCAAAATTAAAAAGCCAAAGTTCGTTGAATTTTTGTTCGAGTGTACATCTGTGCAGGAGGTAAGTTGTCAGCTGTGCCCTATTCCTTCCACTTGTTTTCTGGGAAAAGTAACAGATGGGGTTGCAGTCAAGTCTGCTGCTCCACCCAGGAAATTAACCATATGCGGTTAATAAATACTGATTTCTGGATAGGAGTTTTACCATGGAAAGGAAAGTGAATAAAGTTTGAGGGTGTTTTCACATGGGAAAGTAAGAACAGAAAAAGAAATATCTGATTATTTATTGACACAACACAGTCCACTAAACCAGTGGACACCCATACTTCCATCAAACTAGCTAATGGGGAAATGTCATATGTTTATGCTGACAAATCCAGCTGCACAACTGATAACTTATGACAAGTACGAGGATAGACAATTCTAGACATTAAATTTATTTCATATAAATGAGAAATGGTAATTGTAATGGCTTAAGAAAATGGAGATGTCTACAATTTTGTTGCTTAAAGCTGAAATGCTGTTTTATGTTTTTATCCAAAAAAAATAAATTAAACCATACTAATAAAATTGAGTATTATGCCTGGAACTTGTGTAATCCCTCATAAATAAATTGAACAATTGTAGGTCAGTATAAATTAATGGAGATATATTATAAATCTATAAAATAAAAAGGATGTGGTTGTAAAAATTGCAAATGATAAAGAATGGCAGAAAATTTAAAAAATGAAATTTAATGGCTTGATGGCATTTATTTCTGAGTATTAGCAAAGAATGCGGTTGATAAAAGTATGCAAAAGTGGAAAAAATATTCATTATTTTCTGCTTTGATACTCCATTAAGTTCTTCAGTTACTGTTAGCCTATCAAGTTGCACTTTTTCCACTGTGAAGGATACTTTTTGAAATACAAAATTAGAAACTGTTCTGAAGTTCCATTATAAAGAAACTATGTTTTTGTTCAGACAAGCATTAATGTCGATCTTGGCTGAGACTTGAATGTGTAGTATGTAAATAGGAGTACAGTACATTGTTTCAACTAGTGCCAAGTTTAACTATCTCAATCAAAAATATCTTTTATAAATAAGGTCGTTTTCTTTTTCTTTGCAATTTTCCCACTATTTTTTCATCCAATAATGAACCCCTTTTCTATGTGTAATTTATTTCCCTTATTTGTCATTGAAAAGAAATAGACACGCTGTTATGAGATTGTGTGATTTGAAATGGATAAAACATTGTTACTGATATCTGAACTATGTACTTCAGGATTACATCAATGGTGGGACTGGATTTTTGTTACTCTTCAACATTGGATCCTGTAAAATAAGTGGTAAACACAATTTTAAAAATTTATTTCTGGTCATTATTTCAGAAATAGCTTTATAAATAATGATTTTTTTATTCTGATTATATGAAACCACTGTAATTAAGTTGTCTGTCTACCACAGGAAGTGATTTAAAATATTCTCTTGTGCATGTGCAAATACCAGG
This sequence comes from Narcine bancroftii, assembly GCF_036971445.1. Lineage (NCBI taxonomy): Eukaryota > Metazoa > Chordata > Chondrichthyes > Torpediniformes > Narcinidae > Narcine > Narcine bancroftii. Next base: position 10,051,675 of record NC_091474.1, on the reverse strand, counting down.
GAGACAAGAAAGTTTAAGGTATTTTTCTTTTATCTAAAAAATCTGTTGATGCTTTTTAATCAACTTGGCTCATTAAGAACACAGAGAGAAAAAAAGACCGTTCGGACTATGGTAATGGTGCGGAACATTTTGATTAGATAGGTATGTTGTGTATAAGGCCCACCAAAGCAATTCTTTTGAATATTAAATGAGTGTTTTGGTATCCACTTCTAAAATCCCTCCTCCTTTACCTTCCTTTCCATCTTTAGAATCCTCCATAAGATCTGAATCTTTGACCAAGCTTCTAGTCAGTTGTATGTCACAACTTCATTTTCCATTTGATACCACTCCTGTAAGGCACCTCGAGAATAAAAGGTGATACGTAAATGGAAGTTGCTGTTGAGTTTACTCTGACCCATATGAAGTTTCAGGGTTAAACAAAACTCTTATTTGAGATAAAGGAAGAATCTAACTTTTGGAGTCACTGACTACCTTAGGATGGAGTTTTTTGGTGAAGTTCCTTGGCAACATGAGGACCTTGGTAAACCATATTGCAACCATGTTCAACCCTAGGGGCCACAGTACATTTAAGTAAAAGCCTTGTTTTCTTTTCACCTCATGCAACATAATCAGTAGGAGAGAAGTAAAATCAGAGAAGAGGATTCATAAACTTTGAGCAGAATTCTGTGCGTGGGGGAGTTGGTGGGGGGGGGGGATATAGCCAAAAAATGGTTGAGAATGGCTGCCATATGGCATAGAGCCTTGAACGTGGTCATTAAGCTGTCTGTCACCCACATTTTTTCACGGATTATTAGTGAAAACTGAGACTGAGGATAGCAACTGGAGGAAGCTTGGCTTCCATACAAATGATTAGATTATGGAAAAAGGAACAATTATTCTCTAGCTGGTAAAGTTCAGTAAGAATTTACTTTTTAATGATGTGGTGTTATGTCAGATTCAACCTATTTTTATCCAAATTATCCTTCAATGTCCTTTCAGAAAAGTTTGTCTGTACTACTTCATTGCTTGATTTTAGCCTGTTAAATTGATTGATCTTAAAACTTTCATGCATTGAAATATTCTTGATTCCGATTTGAAAGTTTGCCCTTCTGTATGAAAGCTGTTTATTTCATTACAGACAATTGGAAAATCCTCAACCTCTTGTAATTCTAAGTCTTGATATGATTTACAATTTACGTATGTTAGCGATATATGGGGCATCTTATTTAGTTTATGTAACTGTCCGTACTACTTATTGAATTGTACCCTTTTTGATTGTATATATTTACATTGAAGGATTTGGTAACCTCGAAAAGAATAATGGGATTGAGCAGAGTCAGTATGGATTTGTGAAAGAGAGATCATGTTTGACTAATCTACTGGAGTTCTCTGGGATTTTGACTATTAAATAGATTTGGGAGTCACCATTTGGTATGGTGTATTTAGATTTTGAAAAGCCTTTTGATAAAACTCTTCACAGGAGGTGGTTTCAGCACATGGAATTAGTGATAATATTCTGGCATGGATTGAACATTGGTTAACAGAGACAAAGCATAGAATGAAAATAAATGGGTCTTTCTCAGTTTGGAAGCTGTAACTAGTAGCTTAATGCAAGGATCAGTGCTTAGGCCTCAGCTACTCATCATTTATATCAATAATTCATTTAAAGGAACCAAACAACATATGCCCAAGTTTACTTATGATACTAAACCAGGAGAAATTAAGAATAGGAAAAAGTATGCAGACAACCTTCAAGGTGATATGAACTAACTGAATGGCGAGAACTAGGGGTACTTGTCCATCAGTCTCTGAAGGCGAGCATGCAGGTACAGCAGGTGGTTAAAAAGGCAAATGGTATGTTGGCCTTCATATCAAGAGGGTATGAGTCTAGGAACAAGGATACCTAACTGCAGCTGTACAGGGCCTTGGTGAGACCCCACCTGGAGTATTGTGTGCAGTTTTGGTCACCTTATCGAAGGAAGGATGTTCTTGCAATGGAGGGAGTGCAGAAGCGATTCACCAGGCTGAGACCTGGAATGGCAGGAATGACTTAGGAGGAAAGATTGCGCAAATTGGGATTGTACTCCCTGGAGTTTAGAAGATTGAGAGGGGATCTCACAGAGACCTATAAAATTCTGGCAGGACTGGACAGAATGGATGCAGATGGGATGTTTCCAAGGATGGGAAAATCCAGAACCCGGGGCCATGGTTTGAGGATAATAGGCAAACCATTTAGGACCGAGATGAGGAGGAATTTCTTGACCCAGAGGGTGGTGAATCTGTGGAATTCATTGCCACAGAGGGCAGTAGAGGCAGGTTCATTAAATATATTTAAGAGGGAATTAGATCTATTTCTTCAGTATAAGGGTATTAAAGGTTACGGAGAGAAGGCGGGGACGGGGTACTGAACTTTAAGATCAGCCATGATCTCGTTGAATGGCGGAGCAGGCTCGAAGGGTCGAATGACCTACTCCTGCTCCTATCTTCTATGTTTCTATGTTTAACATTGAATACAATGTGATAAAATATTTGATATTCCTCCTTTGTACACCAAACAGAATAATTGAGTATATTTTAGATGGTGACCGATTGAGAAATGTTAATATCCTAAGTGACCTAGTGTGCATGCAAGAGCAGCGAGCAATGGGGAGGCCTTTTTATGAGTGGTGTGTGCCCTCGTTGGTCGTGGTTGACCATGGTTTCTGCACCTTTGGTAGGAACTGGAGTGGCCTCTTCAGGGCAAGCCAGGTCAGAGTTAATATGGAGATCCATCTATTGCCCAAGCAGTGGGACCCTGCTCTCCATGCTAATAACAGGTCAAAAGGAACAACAAAAGTCAATACATTTTGGTGCTAGCAGTGTCGCAAGAGTTGCCATTCCGGTGTTGGGTACAGCAGTCAGCTGCCTTCGGGACTCCAACTCCGGAATTTTTATTGGGGTTTACTCCCAAAGCCTTTCCCATGAGCAGCAGAGATTAGAAATCAGAGTTTTCCCTCTCCAAGATGTTACCATCTGCCCAGAGCAACTGGTTTCAAGGTGCAAGTGGCCCATCTTTGCCCCTTCTCCTGTCAGTGAAAACAGCTCTGTTGAGCATAAGAACTATGCCACATGTGATGGCCAGGAGTTGGTCTTGGTTGTCAGAGGCACACCATGAAGAGCATTTGTGTAGCAATGGGAGCTCATCCCCATTACCACCTTTCGGCTATGCCATCCTTTACTATAAGTGGTAGGGGTGCAGAAAAAAGGTAAATTTGCCCAATGTGATTGCTTCTCTGGGAGTGAGACTGGCCCAATGGGCACAGCGACTTCATCTGTGTTGTTATAAATATAAGATGTCTATTGCAATTATGAAAGGCATTGGTGAAACATCACCTGAACAATTGTGAATGGTTTTGCTCTCCTTAACTAAATGGGATACCATTGCCACAGAAAGAGGACATTGAAAATTCGTCAGACTGGTTCTTGGAATGTTATGCTTGACATAATGAGGAAGCATTGAGTCAAATAGGCCTATGTTTGCGACGGTTGTACAAGATCGGCTGTGATGCCATTTAATTTTTGAGGCAGGCCAAAGGAAGGGAGATTCTTCCCTGGATGAGAAATCAAAATCCAAGGAGTAGAGTCTTAGAATGAAGGGAAAACCATGTGGGTCATTTCGTCATTCATATCAAGAAGTTGCTGGAGGCACTCGGAAATTCTCTGGAAGGAACATAATTTTTTTTGCCCACAGATGCTTCCTGAAACTTTTTTTCAGATTTCTAGCCGTTCTTGAGCTTGATAAATGGTAGGGCAAGCTCAAATGGTTAGATCACCTACTTCCTTTTCTAATTCTTATATCTTTGTATCTGGGGAAAACATGAAACTCTTCAGTTCATTTGTTTTTGTTCAATAGCTTGAAAAATAATTGCATTGCTTGTTGGAAGGTAGAATAGAAAATATGGGGTGTAGAATTTAGTTGCGCAACATTCAAATGATGTGAATAAGTTAATAGTAAATGTTATTGCTTGATATAGATTTAAAATGCTATTTCAATCATTTGTACAATGAGCTGGAAGATTAATTAAAAAGAGATGAGTGATCTCATTAATATTATGCAGGATTCGTAGGGTAGCAGCTGTGCCACTGATGGCCAAATAGCTAGTTTGCATGTTAGTCACCATACACTAGGCATTTTTCTCTTATGAAGCTTGGCAAATTTTCAGAATGTGTTCAAATTGACTATAAATTGTCTTTTGAGTAGTCACAGAATGCTTCTTATTTATATATATGAAAAAATAATAATCTTGTTTTATCTTAAATTACAGAAAATGAATTTAGAGGTGAGCTGTTGAATCAGACTTGGACTCGCGGCAGTACTGAGAAGCACAGTACTTGTGAAAAACCCAGTAGCCTGCACTGCAAACACATCAAGGTGACAAAAGGCTTCCCTCTATATCAAGGATGTATATTTGTTGAAGTAAAATTAGTAAGGGAATTTTGCTGTGGTCCTGGTTGTAGCTAATGCAAATTGACTTCTAAATACTATAAATTTGATCAAATACAATATATGTTGCTTGTAATATGCTTAAATATCTGCTTTGCACATGTATTAGAGTTGTGTTCAGGACAGCAACCTGATTATATGGCAATATTGGGAATGGAGGGATTTTTTGTGTTGCCTTTAATAGTTTCAGAGTAAATGGCAACAATAGTACAAAATATAACATTTAAGATCCTATTCTCTTACTTTATTTAATGTGTCATTTCCCATGTTCACTTGCTAATTTGATCTTTACTTTTTCAGCCAATCTTAGAAGGAATTGATTATTGTTAAATTTACAAAGTTGATATGCAAGGCAACTTGAAAGGAATGGTGCATCATTTTAAAAAAAATCTCTTCTGGCAATATATTGGAACTTTTAAAGCATAGTGTGCTTGCAGTCTCAAAGTAAGTGTGTGTGGTGTGTGCGTGCGTGTGCATGCGTGTGATGTGTGTGCGTGCGTGTGGTGTGTGTGTGCGTGTGCGTGTGGTGTGTGTGTATTTATGATTTAGAGTGATTTAATATAAATCATTTATTTGAAACTAAATATTCTCGGTGTCTTTCTGGTAAAATCAGGCCGTATGTTCCCTATTATTTGTTCTTGGCATACCCACCTAAATTTAAATCTTTTGTGTTACACATTCAAATTTTACGTGACATCTGTTTTAATAATTTATTTGCTGAAAACAGCAATTGCAAATTCATAGTATATATAATTTGCATTGCTGCCAAATTCCATATGTATGTGAATAAAATGTGTAAAATGTAATTTAACTGAACGTAGGGCACTATATAATGAAAAATAATGTCTATTGTGAAAAAACCCTCTGAGATCATCAAAATGCTGAAGTGCTGTATTTTGAAAGCTTAACCCACACCTGCTCCACTGCAGTCAGTGCAATGGGAATTTACACTAAAAATAGAAATTAATTGCATTTCTGTTATTGCTGATGTAATAACACAGCATGACACTTCTTTGGTCTTAATATTAAATATGAACTAATCTTAATTATATCTGAGTTACTTAGAACAACAATGTTACCATTAAAATGTTTGATATTTCAAAACTTATAAGTTCTTCTGTTCAGATGTCAGTTCTGGAATTTCCTCACTAAATTCCTCTACTTTATCTCTCTTTCCTTTAACCCTCTTTAAAATCCATTTATTTGACTTCACTGTTACAAGATCTCTTTTATTGGCATACATTTATTTTGATGAACTACAATAAAACTCCTTCAGTTTTTTTTACATCAAAAATGTTGTAGAAGTGCAAATTGCAATTGTCATTTATATGCATCAAATTACTCATTCTGCTATTTTAACTAATAGATTAACATAAAAAGGTTAGTACGTCCATTAAATTGATGATTGTATTGGAGCATCTTAAGGATTTATTCTATAATTATGATAAAATATGAGAATTTTCTCAGCAGTTTCTTTTTCAATATTTATTAGATTTTTACAGAAATAGTACATAAATCAAAGCTAATATATAAAAAGAATATAGAGAAATAAACTGTTATATAAGAAAAATAAAACTAATGAATATAAACTCAATATCATAACAAACAGAAAATAAAGTAGTAAACTCTGAAACAATTATAACATATGGCTAACTGAAAAAGATTTTTTAAAAAGTAAATATTATACTATACTACAAATTCTACCCCTTCCCTTCTGAAGTTATCTGGTAAGCACATATAATTTCACTACCATTAAAAGAAACCACAAACTCACAAAACAAGCTCCAAGTGATCTTATAAATTACAAAAATAATTAATAAGAGGACCCTGTAAACTTATAAAATTTAAATCCATTCATTACAATAGAAGAACATCTGATTTTTTTTCCCAAAGTTAGGCATGCCATCATATCAGATAGCCATTGAATATGAGTAGGAGGGACAGTTTCTTTCCATCTTATCAGTATTGAAGGTCTAGCAATAAGGGAGGCAAAAGAGACTACATGGGATTGAGACAGAGTTAAATTCAAATTTGTTGATTTAGCTGATCCAAAAAGGGAAATTATAGGATCAGATTCATATTGAGAACTAAAGATAAGGTATGAAAAATATCTTCCTAAAAAAAAATGGAAAGAAAGGAACAAGACCAAAACATATGCAACAAAGTACCTTCTTCAGTCTTACACCTGTCACATTTTGAGGAAATGTTAGAATAAAATTTAGTCAATTGAACTTTAGAAAAGTAAGCTTGATGTACTACCTTAAATTGTAAAAGCCAATGTCAGGCACACAAAGAAGATGATTTACTAATTTTAATATAGAATCTCATGTAGAATCCGAAAATGAAAGTTGAAGATCTTGCTCCCATAATTTTTTAATCTTATCTAGGGAATTATCCCTGGATTTAATAATAAATCATATTTAGCTGATATCAGCTTTTTTTTAATTTGGTTTGAAATTGTAGATCATCTCTATTGTACATAACAAGGTCTTGAGGAAGTAGCAACACAACAGAGTTCAAAAAACTCCTCCTAATTTGTAGGTATCTAAAGAAATTATGTTTGGATAGTTTAAATTTAAGAGATAGTGTTCAAATGAAGCTAAATTATTATCAATGAATAATTTGGGAAAAGATTGGATACCCAGCTTAAACCATTCACAAAAAGCAGAATCTTGCACAAAAGGTGGGAAAAAAAATTAAGTAATTGAGAATTAAGGCTAGCAAATAAAAATCTATGATATCCAAAAATATTTTTAAATTGAAACCAAATTCTCCAAGTATGCTTAACAACAAAATTTATCGGTTAATTTGGAAGCAGGAAAAGGTAATGGCGCTCCAAGTATTGAAATAAGAGAAAATTTTTTAGTAGAGTTAATTTCTAAATTAATCCAGTTTGAAGCATCCATTCTATCCTTATAATGAATCCAAAAAAATGATCCACCTAATATTAGCTGCCCAATAGTGAAATCTAAAATTGGGGAATGCCAAACTACCTTTCTTTTTAAGGTTTTGAAGGAAAACTTTACTCAGACAAGAGCGCTTATGAAGAAATAATTGAGTCAAGTGAATCAAAACAAGTTTTGGGAACAGTTTGAAAAATATATAAAAAGTTGGGTAAAATATTAATCTTAATAACATTTTAACCCATCCAATTAGGGACATCAAGAGAGAAGACCATTGAGCTAAAGACTTCTTAACATAGTTCATTAAAGTAAGAAAATTCTCTTTAAACAAATTATTATAATTTTTAGTAATAGTAACATCAAGGTAATTAAATTGATTTTCAGTTATTTTAAAAGGAAGGGCGGCATCTCGAGAGCCAGAAGAGTTCAATACAAACAACTCGGTTTTCTGAAGATTTAGTTTATAACCTGAAAATTTATCAAATTGGTGGAGGACTGACAGAATAGATGGAATCAAACGATCAGGGTCTGAAATATACCACAAAAGATCATCCACATGAATATTCCCACCTCTTAAGATTCCACATATGTAATTAGGTTGCTGAAAGGCCACAACTAATGGTTATAATGCCAAATTAAATATTGACAGGCTTAGAGAACAACCTTGTCAAGTTCCATGGGTAAAGATTAAAGGGTTTGGATTTTAAAGAGTTGGTAAAGATTGATGCAACAGGAGATAAATATATCAATTTAATCCAATTGATAAATTTAGGACCAAAATTAAAATTCTCTAGTACTTTAAATAAATAGACCCATTCTACCTTATCAAAAGCATTTTTTTCAGCATCTAATGAGATAACAGAAGATGAGACAGGAGGAGAGAAAAGAATATTTTCTCAGTTGTTTCTTCAAACATTACCATGTCTATAGAGAGAGAGAGAGAGAGAGAGAGAGAGAGAGAGAGAGAGAGAGCACAATTTGAACATGTTTTGGGGAAGAGTAAATGTACAGTCCATTTACTAAATATATTGGTATTGCAGATGAACCAAGATGTTGATGAAAAGAGACTGCGAACTCGCTCAAAGGGTATCAGAAGTATGTGTAACTATCTTTTATTTCCTTTTATTTTTGTACTCATTGATTGTGAACCAAGTTCATTTGCAATAATTTTGTTGCTAATTTTATTATGGCCAGATCATAAAACAAAATTATTTGATTTTAATTGGTGCAACTGCACTTATAAAGCTTTAAGTGGTCTATGTACTGATTTTCACCATGCTTTTAATGAAATATCCAATAATTCTGTGTTACTCTTCTGTTTGAGATAGAACATAAAACAGTACAGCACCAAAGAGGCTCATTGCTCCACATGTCTATGCCAAGCATGATGTCCAAATCAAACTAAAACTCTGGATCTTGCCCTTGATATATCTCCATCCCCTCCATATTGATGTATCTATTTAGATGCTTCTTTTATGTAACTATTGTATCTACTTCCACCACTACCCCTGGCAGCCCATTCCCAGTACCTATCACTCGGTGTGTAAAATATTTGTCCTGCACATCTCCCTTAAATATCTTAAATGCACGTCTTCTCATGTGTGACACCTTTACCTCAAGAAATGATTCTGACTATCAATGTCTACTCTATCAATGCCTCATGATTTTATAAATCTCTATAGTTCTTCCCTTGCCCTGGATTGTCCAACCTCCAATCCAGTAATACCCTGGTAAACCTCCTGCATCCTTTCCAAAGCCTCCTGCAACATGACTTCCTTACTTTTATACTCAGTGTCCCACCCAATGAAGCCAAGCATACTACATGCCTTCTTTAGCATTCTATCTAACTGTGTGGCCATTTTCAATGAGCTATCGACTGGACCCCCAGGTCCCTCTGCATATCAATCCTTTTAAAAACCTTACCATTGACTGCATACATTCCCTTTGCAGTGGAAATGCAAAAATCTTATGTCACAATTAAATATAAATGTTCATTATATTGGCAATAACTTAAGTAATAATTCATTAGCTCAGAAGACTGTTAAAGTTATGGTTACTCATTCTTCTTTTTCATCAAATTGTGCAGTATCTGTGGAGCCTATGGGACAGGATGTAAGGTATGAAGTTCTTATCAGAATTTAAATGCTTCCTATTGGATGTAAGTTTACAGTAAGGACATTCAAATGAGAGGCAGGGAATATAGGGTGGGCAGCTGTGGAAGGATGCCATAAATATTTTACTTATTCAGCAGGCCATTGACTCCAGAAAGGCTTCATCATTTCATGAATGCCCAATGATGGGTGCCTCCAGGAAAACAGGGACCAATCCATGCATGGGAAATGACTTTGTGGCTGGGTCACAAGGATAACTGGTGACATGATGTGAAATGACTTGGAAAAGCTGAAAAAATAGCATTAGTCAATTGAATTTCTGGACACTAAGATTGTCTTTGATTAAGAACAGAGAACTCTTTGAGCAAATCTATCAAGCAGAGCTAACACAATCTGACAGCCTTGTCCCACAATCCTCCCAGTTCACAGGAATAATGTAGAATCCAGCTGCAATAGACTTCTCTACCTTCCCTCAGTACCCATCATTCTATTAGTCCCCATTAAAATAGTTCCATTGTATTTTTCCCATTCCAGAGACTAATATGCTGTTGGCTGAGTTGTCATCTGGGCTACAAGTATTGGATATGGCAGATCCTGTGAGTTACACTGGGTGCATTTTAATGTAATCAGACTTGGCCTTCAAGATGGATTGGGTCATTTGAAAGAACTGTCCCAAGGAGAGTAGGCCAGTTAATTAAAACCAATCCCTATCATTATTGAGAAGGAGACACATGAAACATTAAAAATCCAGATTCCCTGATAATATTTTTTAAAAGATTTATGTCCAATGTGATTTTAAATCAGACTAAATCAGCTTGTTAGAATCATTTGCAGAAAGGTCAAGCAACAATTTGGGAGATAGAGTAATTTAACATCAAGGGGAGAAAGGCACAGCAGAGTCTCTGTAATCTGAAAAGTGCTATGTAAGTGCTTTAAAAAAATGTACAGACATTATTCCAGCTTTAAAATGTAATCAGTAGACTTTGAACTGTAGGCTTTGAAAAGTATAATTTTATCAATCAAATGAAGCAATATATTGCAGTCAAACTGTAAAAATGTTTCCCAACATTGCAATGCCTATTAACCAATACCTATTAAGTGACTATTAACTAAGCACTAATTCAAAACTGTAGGTTTACTGGGAATGAAATAGTAGCAAATTTGATGTTCAGCATTAGGTTTCTAAGAAGGAGAAAGTACAAATTAAAAATTGATATTTTAAACTCTCTTTGCTGAATACACTATGTTATTATCTTTTGCATTTATTTCTCAATTATGTTTATTTCTTGTTCAAAAGAGAATGAATTTTCACCATCCATAATTTTCATTTAAAAATTCATTGGCCATAGCAAGAGGATAATATGAAATGCAAATCCATTTTATGACAAATTTACACTTGTATTAAAATGGTCTTAGAATCCTGAACAAATATTTGTACAATATTGTACCATGACATAATTTTAAAGTTTATACAATTATCAAGATGTTAAATTCTGTCTTTATTCTTGTATACCTTTTACCTAAAATTATTTTATGAAGCACCTCCACCCCTAAGTTCAGTAATTAAAGTGAAAAAAATTAGCAAAGCACTGTTTTGTGTTTTATTGCGTAAAACTTTTAATATCTTGATAATTTTATTGTCCAGCTGCCCAACTCCAGGATGCAATGGCTCAGGTCATGCCAGTGGAAAATATGCACGGCACAGAAGGTAAACCTCCCAGTTTTCTGAACTTAAAAATAAAGTTATTGAAATTACACCTTCATTATTAATTATTTTTGTTCACCAAACAAAAGCGGATCTTCATAAGTAGGTCACAATTCAGCTTTTTTTGGTAGGTAGGTAGACTATGGGTGCTAAATATCTCAGCTATGTTCCTAGTATGTTCTAAATTAAACGTCATCTTTATACAAATAGAAAAATAATGAATATTTGCACAGTTTACCTGGTTGTGTAATTTCAAGGTATAGCAACAACTTACAGATACTTCAAAAGTTGTAAAGCATGTTTAAATAAATGGGTGTACTTATTCAAAGTTTTATGTTGTAATGGTTTTCAAATAATGGTCAAGTTCTCTTTTTATTAAAAGTTCACAAGGCTGCCCTTTGGCCAAGAAGAGGAAAATACAGGACACTGATTCTGATCAGCCTCTAACTAAAAGGAAATCCCATCCTTTGAAACTTGCCCTGGATGAAGGTTATAATGGAGATAGTGACGGTGTAGATGATTTAGAGATAAGAGAGGAGTCAATTGTGGATGACTCAGAAGAAGCACTTGAAGTTGAAGAGGAAATAGAAGATGAGGAAGAAGAAAAAATTATGGATGAAATTGAAAGAGCCGAATTAGTACCAGGTGTAGTAAAAATGAACAATTCTTTTGAAATATTGCACTTGGTTTTTGAATGGAGAGGATAATAAAAGAAACAGACCTCTGTTCAATTTGATGAATGCCATGAAACCTAGTAATATATTTAACTCTTTGATATTAATCTATTTTGCTACAGCTACAAATCAGCTTTGCTGGATTCTCCTGAATTGGAGCCAATATTTCACAGCCAGCCACAACTACTTGAAATTTTCTAGCTAACCACCCCCCCCCCCTCTTCCTGTGTAATAATTGAACAAAAACCATAAAAGGGCTGGCAAAACTGAACAGAATTAATTTTGCATAATGCTAAATAATCCATACACTTGGTCCTAGACAGCCCTTGATCGATGCTGCAGATTTTTCAGAATAACTGTTTTGATTGCATATTACATCTGTAAAATGATTATTAATTTTTACTGCTAAATTGTAAAGGAAATCTTTTGAAGTCACCAAGTTCTGCCAATTTCAATTAAGAAATACATTGTAGGCTCTCTGTTCTTGGATTTGTCTACCATATCTGCCGGCATATAAGACGACTCTGTATAAGATGACCCCCTGAATTTCCACCTAAAATGTAGGTTTTGAGCTGTACTCACTGTATAAGACTACCCTGTCTTACTGCCCCAATAGTCCTTTACCAACCATCCCACTGACCTACTTCTGAAGACCTGCCTTTGTTTAAAACCACATTACCTAATAAAGGTTGAAATTTTATTATCTTATTTTAAAATAAACCACAGTCGACTCCTTTAACAGGCCAGTTAAAGCCTGTGTAGAGCCAATGGCAGTTGGACTGGATGGATGGATCCCGCAGGGAAGTGTTGAGTCTTTGCTGTTAAGGTTCCGATTTTATACTTGGCGTATAAGACAACCCCTGATTTTGGGGTGACATTTTTAAAGTTTTGTCCCATCTTGTACGCTGGCATATAAGCTAATTATTAAAGCATATTCACAAGATTTCCCTCGCACAGCATCATTTTCAATCAACTCAAATAAGTGTAATAAAACATTTACTGATCTTGATTATGTTTTATTTCAGAGGTAAGGCATAAAGGGCTAGATGACAGACCTTACTGGGAGGATGGAGCCAAGAATGTCAGCACTCGAAAGGATGATTTTGTTAGCTATCAGGAATTAGTTGCCAAATCACTTCTAAATCTTGGCAAAATAGTAGATGATACTGCTATTCCTTCATTCCCAGATAAAAAACAAAGTAACAGTGAACCTCAACCTAATAAGACTTGCTTTGATGGGAAGGACAGCATGCATCAGGAAGCAACAGCAGAAGAAGGTGATCCTGTA